>NC_064628.1:17236578-17539608 GCF_023864275.1 Schistocerca cancellata | reverse complement strand
TATGGGGACATCCATACTGTTATACCCTACTACACACTCTTCAACAGATACTTTTACTGTAAATCACCTTGTAAAATACAGACGCACTACTTTGTAACCAACTTTCACTGATTCCAAAACACTATAGTACCTAGACCGTCATGGAGACCCTTAAACTGATAAGGGATACAACGTAATTTACGAAACACTTTACAGGCCGAAGTTTGCATGGCATATAAAACATACTCAGTGTTATGTCTTTAAGCAAAGTTAAGTAAATATCATGTAGTATTAAGTGAACTTATTCACTTTCACTAAGACACGGAGCACTCGAAAGTAGCGTTATCGTTCAGATTAGAATACAAGCTTTACTTAATATTTAGCACAGTTGAGCAAATAAATTGATTAAATGTTTAAGGAACAACTTCCACTTTTTGGATTATTTAGAACTGTTTGTAAATTAGGAACATGATCCTAACATGGATGAAGTGACGTCAGTCACAGGTATATGCCCGACACACGTAATTTCAGTGAACTCTTAAACTGAGTTGTAAGGCAGTAAGGCAGACATAAAACATTCTTGTAGATTTATTGTTGTATTAGATCACTTTTTTGATGCACAATCTGATTATTTCATTAGCTGATACAGGCTAGCAACTCGTACTAATTTCTGTACTATTTCATGCCTGGGAGTTAATTCGGCCTGAGCACTGACAGAAGCTACTATCGGCTAAAGAGAGGCTGGTTAGAGACTTGTTGTACTTTTCAGGGGCGGATATTTACTACGCTGAGAGAGAGAGAGAGAGAGAGAGAGAGAGAGAAGAGTGTGGCTGTTTCACGATGCTGGAGGCCGCAGCTTGGACATAACAGGTGGGAGGTTGTCCTCTGGTGGGATAGAAACAAAAAATTGAGAATAGCGTGCCTAGGGAGAGAGCGTTTGGGTCAGAGGAACACGGAAGAACGTCCTTTTGGCGTGAAGGAATCTGTGAGGTCACACATGATGGTCGCGAGCTGACCTCCGAGGGATCTTCTCACGGGAAGCACTGGGACACGCTTCCACCGAAAGCCAGAGATGTAGTTTTGATTGGCGGAATGCTGAGGGTGTAGTAGGGGAATTGGAACATACCAGATAATCACCTAAAATGACTATGAGTTTCAGGTGACTGGTTGGCAGACTCATGAACCATATAGTGGTAGGTAATGTTATGTAACGGCCGCCGGGATTTGTCGCCTGAGTACAAATGTAGACGCCCCATGTCCTGGAGGGAGCAGGATACGGCTCGGGCGAGGACTTCTCTCTGGGGATCGATCGAGAACACATCGCAGCTGGGATCGATCGAGTACAGTTCCCTCCGCCGGACTGAGTGGCCGAGCGGTTCTAGGCGCTACAGTCTGGAACCGCGCGTCCGTTACGGTCGCAGGCTCGAATCCTGCCTCGGGCATGGATGTGTGTGATGTCCTTAGGTTAGTTAGGTTTAAGTTGTTCTAAGTTCTACGGGACTGATGACCTCAGAAGTTTAGTCCCATAGTGCTCAGTGCCATTTGAACCATTTGAACCACTGTTCCCTCCAAGGATCAAGCTAGACTTCGCTGGCGAGAGCCAAAGTGGAGAATCTGTCGGCTAAGTGTTGCTTTCGACACAGTGAATGTGTAAAGTCATTTTTCCGTGACATAGTTGCTATTCTGTTTCCTCGGGTGACGATTCTTTAGCTCTCTGTGGAGTCTTAAACAAATTGAAGTGTTTCTTTAAGGGAGATTACTTCAGTTCGATTCCCGTTTCTGGCTAGTTAGAAAACAAAAATCTTGACTCGTGTCCTCTCTTGTACTCTCAGTCCTAAGAGTTTGCAGACGGCCTATAGCGTCCACTGTGTAGGCAGAGTATTACAGGTACGCCACAAACGTCAACGCCCTATCGAGCAATTCATCGGCGCAGTGAAACTGCCGTCCGTACTTCAGTGGAAGATACCCGCACCGTTAGAGAAGCATTAATAGTAAATGTGTTGATTTACCCTTAATTTCCTACTGAAAGTCTCTATGGAAGTGCCACACAGGGCGAAAGTCTTCTGTTTTTCGTCACTAATCAGTATCCGCCGACTGTTTTGTCCGTCTAATAAGGGGGGGTGAAGGGGGGGGGGGGGGGGAAGCTGTCGAAAGAAAGTCAAACGTATGTTCTGCCAAAATTACATGTGGGATAGAATCCGATATTGTGGGCTTCATATTCATCCACCTTTGGATTCTACTTGTTTTTTGAGATTAATTCTAATACCGTACCGATAGGAATTATTGGTTTGTTGTGCTAAATTGAAGTAAAACCGTAGGTAACCTAACGCACGTACACACACACACACACACACACACACACACACACACACACAAACACACACACACGCAGACGTCATATGCAACACATACCACGGAGTTTACATAAAAGAGTAAGATTTTATCTTATTTCAATAGTTTTGTTTATCAATAGAAACTGTTATGTAGGCATGCTATTCTTATTTTGTGCTAAAGGTTTTCCTGTCAACTCCATTGTTATTTATGTACTGTTCAGTTTTTACTATTTCATTGCAAAGATGTTACTCACTGTATGTTTCTACTTCACTATAGATGTGTTACTTCTCTTCCAATGTTGTCTGCTAACATTTAACTTCTTTGGTGATAATACTCAGTAAATGCCTGAAGATGGCCTTGTAAGCCGAAAACCGGTTAGCAATAAAAATAATATTGTAGAACAAAAGCAAACTGGTGCTTTTCATTTAATATTATAATGTTGTTCTACCAAGAACCGACGGAATATTCTGTTAATATAAAAGAGTAAGCTTCACGAAACATTGGTTAATGCAAAATGTTTCAGCTCTAATTGAAGTGGTCGCAGAGTTGGGCTGCTGTGTCCGCGACACTGGCCGGAATGACTCGACCATGGCTCTTTCTGTGATATGCTCTGCAAAACTTCTTGGTGGCGACGGAATTATAAATCGGAGCAGTCTGCAATCTGCTACGTTGCCATGAACAAATGCCAATTCTGCCGAGGCTCATTTAATACAATTTAGTTACTATTCCGCATGGCTGTTTCCTCCAGTTGCTTCCTTGTCAATGGCTGGCAACAGTCTGGCCTTCGTTATATCGTTGGCGCGCAAACTTTACGACCTCCTAACTCTTCCACTGGCGAGTTCAGCTCCCCAGACACTGGGGTGCTTCCTACACCTTTCCCTGTCACAATATTGGCAATCGTAAGCACGACTAGCTATGTTATATAGTAATGTCATACATTTAACATGTAACAGAACATAGACTTCATAATAACATTGAGTAATATTTATATATACACCCACTTAAATGCTTTAGCGCAAATATCTCTGCAACAACAATAGATTAGAATGAAACTCAAAAAACATGTAGAATCCAAAGTTGCATAAATGTGAAGCACACAATATCGGATTCTATCCGATATGTAATTTTAAAATTGGCAGAACATATGTTTGACTTTCTTTAGACGGCGCTCCTCTCCCCCCCCCCCCCCCCCCTTATTAGACGGACAAAAAAGTTGGCAGGTACTGATTAGTGACGAGAAACAGAAGACTTTCACCTTGACTGGCACTTCCATAAAAACGCTCAGTGGGCAGTCAAGTGTAAATCAACACATTTACTATTAATGTTTCTCTTGTTGCGTGTATCGCAGGTATGAATGTAAGGCAGGGCTCCTGAAAGCAAATAGTATGAGGCATTCTGAAACGTAAGGAAATTTTAGTCGCAACACAAACTTAAGCTTTTTTTAAATAGACATCCTGTGTTATTTCTTACGCAATGAAAAACATAAAATATTACAAAAAGAATGGCGTTGGTTGCAGCGTAATACGTCAATTATATTCAGAGAAACTGCTGATGCTTAAAATAAACTAAATGCGCCCCAATTTCAGGCCCCGAGATGCAAGCGTGAACCCCGCGTTGCCCATAATCGTGATGTGATTAGCGTACTACGGTGCAGGAAACGCTGTTCTTACTGCTGTTTACCCTGTTAGGTAAACTGGAAACACCGCAGATGTTCAGTCATACACGATGAGCAGTAAGGAAAGTGTTTACTTGTTCGTAGTATTTACTAAAGTACTAGAATGGACATAACCGTAAAAAAACACCTAATATCACTTGCCAGAGCAGACATAGTTAATACCTGCCGCAGGATGTAACAGAGGTGTAAGTGCTAGTTGTACGTTGTTGTACATCATTAAAATAATGGTAGATAACAAGAACAGGACGTTTCACTGAAAATTTTGATGGCTATGTTACAACTGAACCCTTGCACATGGTGAAACTATTACGTATTATATAGAAGTACCGTAGTATCTTCAAAACAAAAATGCGTCTTCTCAGAAACACACAAAATGCACGCCGGTATACAATCACGTTTCTCACAGCAGAAACGCTACAAAGTATGTTCGAAGAGATTGCCCTTTAAATAGCAACACCGCTGTGCACGCTCCAGAACTGATCGACTCACGGCTGTCAGTGTTTCTATAGTTATTGCAGCATATGCCCCGACAAAATGGACTTTCATGTTGTCCATTATTCTTGGAACCTGCTGATATTCCATATGTTTCACATGTCCCCAGACCAAATAGTCCATACGAGTAGGTCTGCCGACGGCATTGGAAGTCTCTGAACAGGAGTCCCTCGTTCTATTCACCGATTTGGGAATTGTTGGTGTAGTGCATTTCTTGCCACCGTGGCATCCATCATGTTGATATCACTTTATTTGATGCAAATGGCGACGTAGGTCTTCTGTCCGCCTAGGTACGGTGCATCTCGCGAACCTCCTGTACTGCCGCCCGTTAAAAGAGCCATCAATGAAATACGGGCCAATCATGTGTTGACCTACAATACCCCACCATACACTGATACCCCACTAACGTTGATGTTCTACCTGACGAAGATATTGTGCGTTTCTGTTGAGCGGTACTGCATATTTGTAAGTTGATGTTCCCATGGTTTGTAAACGTAGCTTCATTAGTAAACATCACCGTGCGCGTAAGCGAATTTGAAAGTCCTTTTCATGAACCTAACGACACGTGATACGGCTGGTATTTGTGCCTATGAAGAATGCACATCACTCTTGTTCAAGGGATTCCCACCAACGTCTCTCCCTTCGTGACAACTGGCTTGGAGGTTTATTACAGCGGCCACCAGAACAGCTATTTCTGCTGCTCCGTGTGTTACTCTTTTCTTACGAATCCGCATTCGTGGTGACACAGGTGTCCTCTGTCGGAAAGCCTTCTGCCGATAGTCGTGAAGACAGGGCGCATACGACGACGTCTGTTAAGGTAGGGTTTGGCATAGAGTTGTATCACTCGTGTACCATTTTGGTGACATTTTTCGTAAAGTAATAACATTCCAATCATTTCTTCGTTTTTGAAAACCATTTCGAGTGCCTAGAACGGATTAACAGGTAAATTAGTATCACGTTTACAACATTGATACCAATTGCAGGGAACAGTACACCAGTGCTATTAGTCTGTATGTACCTCCACCACAGATGAACGTGCTTCGCAGTGAGCTGCTCCCACACACAGCGCCGGCTGGCGGCTGTTCCAGTAGACCTCTGCAGAAGTGAGTAGAGATGGGGAATCCGCTCTTGAACTAATTCATAGAGTTGAATCTTTCAAAGGAGTGAACAATCAGTGATTCAGAAAAAAAGAACGGTAGTTCCAAACGTTTCCCACGGCAGAGAGAGAGAGAGAGAGAGAGAGAGAGAGAGAGAGAGAGAGAGACGGAGCATATCAGCGGCACCTCTGCTGGTCAGAGCACAGTGCACGCCACACAACACAGCCAGCGCCGGCCACTGCCCTGCTTCTGCCTCGGCTTCCTGCATTGTGCAGTGAGTGCCCCATTGGAATTTGTGTTTCACATATGCCGTGCCGTCCCTGTGCTTCCTCTGCCATCTGGCACAGCTTAACTTTGCATCGCACTCTGTCGGCGATCGTTTCAGTCGCACGTCCTGCCCTCTGGGCAGTTGATGCGAGCAACAGGACAGAGAGCCACCTAGCGGATAACATAGGAACTACTTGCAACAACCTGCTCGCAAGGGAACGGACGATTTGTCTCGGAGCGGGTGAGTTCACCGCTTCCCCCACCCTCGGAACTCGCCCGCTCAATGCTCACCCCACCGTTCTCGACTCTAGCCAGAGCGTCGAGCAAAGCGACTCAGGTGTCACTCTGGTCTCTGCAGTCTCAGCTCACACAGTAATACAGCTCGCAGCTCGACCTGCTTGACTCAGCGCCTCTGCATCGGAGTTCGTCCCTACTGGATATTGTTCTTCGTAGTAATACCGCTATGTATATTACATTATTATGTTATGTATACATCAATTGTTTTTATTTAATTTTTATTTGTTTAAACTGATTAGATTAGGTTCCTGATGACTCCTCTTACAATAGGATTTTTATTATGGACACTCGAATTTACGCTTTAATTACGAGCGAACCGATAAACGTATCGCAAAATGTGATACACCAATATTTTCCTTGTTTTATTCTGCGTAAGGCTATATGCAGCACTTTCGTTTTACAGTCAAATTTATATATTTTTTTTCTTATTCTGGTACGGATTTTGCGATTTTAGGCGTCTTCAGAAGGAAACGTTCACTTTAAAAATATATGGCTTGCGATGTATTTGTATGAGGTTAATGAAATTTTAATACATTATAGCCAAATATATTGTTAATGTAAATCTCAAGTTACAACATTTTCCAATCACCCAAAAAACCACGACAGTGCAAAATAAATCAATAATCAAAAACTTTGTCATATCGTGGAAATTTCAATAAACAATACAAAATTCTTACTCATTATCTGTGTTGCTTCAAAATAGGATCAAATAAGATCAAAATACAGGTATAGTACTGGAATAAACCAAGTTTAAAGGGCAATGTGCCTTCCATTTATTTTCTATTGTAAATGAGTGGTGAGTCATGAAAAAGAGCTAATTCATTTCAGGGAGTGAACAGTTCTGATCCAATCTCTGAAAAGAACAGTTTTGCCCATCTCTAGAAATGAGGCGTTGTACTGGCCAGCGTACCGGGTCAGCGTACACTGCCCAGTACTGTTCCGTAGTGTGTACGTAGATAAATAAAACGTGCAAGAGGGAAAGTGTTATGCAAATACAAAATAGGAAATCCTATTAGCCGGCCGTTGTGGCCGAGCGATTCTAGGTGCTTCAGTCCGGAACCGCGTTGCTGCTACGGTCGCAGGTTCGAATCCTGCCTCGGGCATGGATGTGTGTGATGTCCTTAGGTTAGTGAGGTTTAAGTAGTTCTAAGTGTAGGGGACTGATGACCTAAGATGTTAAGTCCCGTAGTGCTCACAGCCGTTTGAACCAAATCCTATTATTGCTTTCAGCCCTCGTGATGACAATGAAATTGAAGTTACATATGTCAGTCACATCCAGATTACGAGAAACGTGGGCTTCACGCTTGCATCTTGGGATGTGCAGTAGTAGCACGTTGCGTTTATTTCAAGCTTCACCTGCGCTTCGCAATTTCCCGCGATGTAATTGACGTACTGCGATGAAACCAAAGCCACTATTTTTGCGTTTTTTTCATGTTATTACGCAAGAATTAATATGGGGTGTCCATTAAAAAAGTGTGTGTTGAAAATATTTTCTTACGTTTAAGAATATCTCATAGTACTTACTTTCGTGAGCCCTTGCCTTACATTCATACACATGAAACTCGTTTTTCAGTATCTATTGTTGTTCCAGAGATATATGCGCTGAAACCTTGAAGTGGGGCACCCTGCATATATTACTGGCTGGTTTCAATGATTGTTCTGCAGTCGTGTCATCATATAGTAAACGGACGTATCTTCTGCTTTGGGCTTGAACCCATTGAAAGAATTGTGAAAGGTGAGACCTAGGTTTGGGAAGCTTGTGGTTTTTCTGCTTTTACCTCATAATAATTAAGAACAGTTATCATTTGCTATTTATTACTGAAATAAATAGAAACTGCTAGACAAAGACTGTACTCCTGTGTGCAGTACCTTGTTCAAAAATAACATCGGAGCTATAACACCTTTTTTAGCAAACAAATTCAACAAAACAATTCCTGATGTTAAAACAACCTTTAAACATACATGCATAATGTAAAATATAGGAATTTAAAGATTTAATTTTTATCTTTCCAAGAAACGGCAGAAATCTGTGTTGAAAGGGTAGAAAAGTCGTAAAATGTTTTTCTTAAAGTAGGCAATCTGTTTTATGGACGTACGTAAAATAAACACTTGAGGGAACAGCTATTTTATTGCAACGCAGCTTAAACTTATCCAACTGCTGATTCTACCGAGCATTGCCACATCGACTTCCGTACACAATCGATTGCGGTCGCGCAATCGTAGATCATTTTGTGGACGTTGCCACGTAACCCGCCAGCACAGCGAATATTTGCTGACTCACAGCAGCAAGAGAAAACAAGCCACTCCATTGGGTGGTGCATCATTTCAAAAACACTTTTACGGACTTTGTGTACATATTCCTTACATCAAAAGAAAAAATGTTCATTTAAACAATTGTCCGAAAATCTTCTTTTTCAAGGTATTAATGAAAGTTGACTGTTAACGGCTTGGCAAGTACAGCCCAACAACTTATCTTTGCACACGTTCGACTCATTGTATCGTAGATGGCGTTGTGTTGCCAAGAAGACTTGTTTAGAATCGTGATGTGTCTGTCTTCAACGTGTCCATTGTATACATGTACAACAGCTAGTGGGTTAACTGAAAGTGCTCAGTTACAACGAGGCAGGATATTCTTTTCGTGAGTATGATTGTTACGTACGGCCGTGCGAATGGTAATGGACACGAGGCTGTATCACACGGCTTCTCCAGGCCGAACACAGCCGAGCCATCCAATCTTCGGTGCTGTACTTTGTCAAGACAGGACCCGTAGCACCGCAGACTGTTGATCGACGATCACCATATGTTGCTCGTACACCGAACCAAGAAGAGCACGTTCTGTGGGCTGTCGAAGAGGAGCCGGGTACCAGGGCAAGGCACGCAGCCCTTGTATTTCGTAAATCTCCACGTTCAGCATGGAGGGTACTTCACGAATAACTAATGTAACCATATCATCTTCAGTGTGTCCAGTTTCTCACACCTGTTGATAACCCACCAAAGGAGAACTGTTGCCGACGGTTTATTACCCGAACTGCCAGACCGTTGTTTATCTCTTCAGTTTTCGTTACAGACGAAGCAACGTGTGGGAGAGATGGAATAACAAATTTGCACAACCGACACATGCAGGCCAATCTCAGTCTACCCTACAGGCCAGATATCAGCATCCGTTTAAGACTAATGTGAGAGCTGTAATTACACTCTGCAAGACCTGCAAGAAGATATGTCGTAAAAAGTAAAATATGGTTTATGGATGATAGAGCTCCAGCACATTTCAGTCCTAGTGTTCGAGATGAACTGGCTGGTATCTACCATGGCATACTGATAGGTAGAGGAGGACCAGTTCCATGAGCTGCACTTTCTCCCGACCTCAGTCTTTTGGATTATTACCTCTAGCGGCAACTTAAAAAACCGATCTATGCTGCAGGCCATCCGGGTGCCGAAACTCTTCATCGATGTGTCATGGAAGCCCGGCAGTCCATTCGAAACCGTCAGTGAGTATTTGAAAGGATGCGACCGACCTTGACTTGACGAGCGCATGCGTCTTGAGAAGCAAGAGAAGAACATTTCTAGCATTTATTATTAGTTTATGTGTTCATGAGCTCCAGTCACCTAAACTGCGAACTTCCATTAGTATCTCGAAGATGAAGGATTTTCGGACATAGATAAGATTGTACTTTTTTACTTCTTTTGGTGTAAGGAACCTGCCCCAAAGTTTATATCAGGTGTACAAGTATGAAATGCGGATTTCATACGGCAGACGATGCACCAACGCAATTTATGTTATAAGGATTTCACACTGCGCAACTTTTTTGTATCATCAACAAGTGACAGACGCGCACGAGTGGTAAATTGAAAAAGTGTGTGCATAGTGTGTGTTATGTTCAACATGACGAAATTTATACTGAACAAAGAGTATTCGCGGACAGCATTAACTTTAAATGCGAACATTTTAGGTTAGGCTTTACTGTGACTGTTATTGACATTAAATGAAACAACAAGTTTACTGTTACCAGTCACTGTTTTATTTATTGTAAATGTTTGCTCTCGTATAATCACTCTTTCCACTCTCTCTCTCTCTCTCTCTCTGTCTCTCTCTCACTCTTCCTCTCCTTCTGCCTCCAGCCTCTCACTTCTGTCTATTAATCCCAATCAAATAGTGTCATCTATGTATGATTTTACTGTTGTAGCCAATATTATTATTGTACTTCAAGTCTTTACATTTCACCTGATTGTTATTAACAAGTATGAAGTTTAAGCCATTTTAACAATTCACCTGATTGTATAAACGAGTACGAATGTTAAGCTTTAACTTGTCAAAATTGGATTTATATGCCACCTGAAGTACACACACATATATTTGACACCTCAAAGCAAACACCTCCAAATGCTTTAAACAATTATTCTGTAATAATGTTGTTACGATGTATATTCTTTGCACTTTGCGATTATGTCTTCTCTTCTGCTATACGAACCTTGCACCCAGCAGATTCCAGACCTCATATTTGTTTACAAATGTGACAGTATACATGTGTTGTGTTACGACAGCGAAAGGAACCTGTGACCACTGGAGCTACTCTAGTTTACTTATTTTATGTTTTCCATTAGATATCAGTTTAATTTTTTGTCAGAAGAAATCCAAAACCATGTTCTGAAATAGTGTCTTGTTTCTCCACCAGGCAGTGCCACAAGTTCCTCTAAAATATCGTAAAACCACACACACACACAAATGTCATACTAATAATGTAAATCCACCCGATGATGGAGGTTTAAGCCTGTGAAACGCGTCGGGGAAACAGATAAAACGGTGACTGGTAACAGTAAACTTATTGTTTCATTTAATGACAGCATTAAGTTTTTGAAGAAAACTGTTGCTGAATCATACCGATTATGTCGAGAAGCTTACGGTGAGCATGTTCCATGGCAACATACGTGTGAACGATGCTTTCGGCGTTTCAATAATGGTTACTTCGATGTTGCAGACAAGGAACGTGGAAATCAGCCAAAAAAGAAGATGTGTAATTGGAAGCATTATTGAACGAAGACGATTCGGAAGCACAAAATCAACTAACTGAGCAATTGAACGTTAATCAAAAAGCTGTTTCCAGTCGGCTACGAGAGATGGGAAAGATTCAGAAGACCCATAAATGGATACCACATGAGTTGGACGACAGGCATATGGAGAAGCGACAGAACACATGTGAGATTTTGCTCGCTCGGTACAAAAGGAAGTCATTTTTGCGTCGTGTAGTTACAGGTGATGAATCGCTTTGGCAGAAATACGATGCTCCGTGATTGGTGGGACCAGAGGAGCGTGGTCTATTATGAGCTGTTAAAACCCGGAGAAACGGTTAATATTAAACGTTACCAACAACAATAGACAGCTTTCAACCATTCGCTGTTTGAAAAAGGGCCAAAATACCGAAACATCCGGCAAAAAATCATTTTCGTCATGACGGTGCCCCTTTACACATGGAAAAAACGGTTCGCGGCCATTGGAAGCACTCGATTGGTAAGTTCTACCCTACGCAGCTGACTCAACAGACTTGGCTCTTTCCGCTTACCATTTGTTTCCATCGACGGGTCACGCACTTGCTGAACAGGGCTTTGGTAGATACGAATATGTGAAAGAATGGCTGGATGAATGGTTCGCAGCAAGAGGGGAAAGTTTTACTGGTGTGGTATTCAGAAATTTCCCGAAAGATGGGGAAGATGTATAACAAATTATAAAGCATACTTTGAATAAAGCACTGTTTATCATTCTTCTGAATTTAACATGCTTTTTAGACAAAATTTCCTCATGTCATACTTTTACACCTGGTAAAAGTATTATTGAAACACGCTGCATACCGAATCAGTGTCCTTAGAGGCTCCTTGAGTGACGACAGCTAGGGAAGCGCCGGCCTGCACGGCACTGTGAATAATGTCGTTGACTCTCAGTGAATCAGGAATTAGGAAATAAGAAAACGTAAATACCTGGAACTAACATTTGTCGCCGATCGGAAGAAGAAAATAAAATCGACAGAGAGAGAGAGAGAATGTTACAAGGCCACCATCATAGACGCTGCCAGTGGGCAAGGACCTCAGTGTGACAGTGAGCCAGCTCTCTCCTCAGTGTGACAGCCTGTCGCTTTCAGTGGGGCTGAGGTACACTCCACGGATACGACGGTGGTTGTGTGAACACCTACTTCCACGCCGTCAGGTCACTTTACCTCAACTCTGTTGTGTGCAGCATGCACGCCATAGTGCTAGGTATGATCATTTGAGCAACGACTGAGAGGTCATGGAATATCTCTCCAATGCTTTCGGTGCAGCCCATGTCACCAAGGAACGTCGATGTCATCGTTGGGAATGTAATCTAGGTAGGTAGTTGCTGAAACACAACAGTAAAACACATTAAATATGGAACACCCTAACAGATCACAAATGGGTGTAAAATCTCGAATTTGTAAGCTTTGCCTTTAGTGGACAGTGGTCTTATATCGAGCTACGGCTCAAAACTCCTCCCCCCCCGTATATATATATATATATATATATATATATATATATATATATATATATATTAGAAATAGATTGCCTCGCTTTTGCTGATGACTTAGCGATTCTGGCAGGAAGTTTGGAAGAAGCAGTCAAACAGATCAATATTCTGAATGAAACAGCAGAAAAAGCAGGACTGAAAATCTCCTTTGAAAAGACAGAGTACCTAACCAATGTAAAAGAGGCACCGAACAATATGATTACAAACTATGGCCAGATAAAGAAGGTTTCTAATTTCAAATATTTAGGGGAAATCATCCAGCCCAATGCTTCAGATAAAGAAGGAAGTAAAACAAGAACATTTAAAATGGAAATGGCATTCCAGCTACCAAAGAATATGTACAACAAGAAGTCAGTATTAATTAACGCAAAAATAAGGCACTACAACACTATGATTAAGCCAGAGTGTCTGTATGCATCTGAATGTTTAGCAATGAACACTAACAAGGAAATGGAAGCAAAAAAGGAGCGAAAAATCATTAGAAGAGTACTTGGGCCGAGGTTTGAGAATGGGACTTGGAAGCTTAGAAGTAATAGAGAAGTGTATGACAAAATTGAGAAAGTGGGAGATACTATGAGGAAGAAAAGAGTAAGCTTTTACGCCCATGTGAAAAGAATGAATGATGAAAGGCTGACAAAGAAAATATTCATGTTTTTTGACAAGAACCCCAGAACCCAAATTACCTGGTTCAAAGAAGTCAAAGCAGACTTAGAGGAGATGGGTATAGGAGAAGATGATATAACCAACAGAGACTTAATGAGAGACAAAATTCAACATTTTAAAGGATTTGAAGTGAAGAAGAGAAGAACTGGAGGAACAGTGTGGACAGAAGACCGAAGGGAGCAGCACAGAGAGAGGATGAAGACATATTGGCAGAAGAGAAAAGAGGAGGAGTGCAATAGGAGAAATGTACATTGAAAAATAGTTGTTTAACGCGGTCCCTAGACGGCCAAAATCGGAATTATATATATATATATATATATATATATATATATATATATATATATATATATATATGCGCCCGTCTCCCCTCCCCCCCCCCCGCCTCACACACACACACACACACACACACTGACTGTGCCGCCCCTTCCGCCGGAGGTTCGGGTCCTCCCTCGGGCATGGGTGTGCGTGTTGTCCTTAGCGTAAGTTAGTTTTAGTAGTGTGTAAGTCTAGGGACCGATGACCTCAGCAGTTTGCTCCCTTAGAACTTCACACTTCTACCTTCCGAACTTCACCTGCACATTGTAGTTCACTAGTCGGGGCGGAAAGGATTTTGGGGTAACGCAGCTTAGCTGTAGCCTAAGTTTTGTTTCCAGTACGAAGTTTTGGAAAGTAGGAGACCGAGCTACTGGCAGAAGTAAAGCCGGAGGGCGGGGGATGGGGGGAAAGGGGTGGTTGTGTCGTGACCTGGGTAGTTCAGTCGCTAAGAGCGTAATCCACTAAAGGTAAACGTTCCCGGTTCGTGTCCTGAAACGACGGAGTTGTGATTTGGCTGGAAGTCCCTAACTAGCGCACGCTCCGCTGCAGAATGTAATATTCCTTCTGGTCACATTAAAATTCTTAATGGCGTGCTTCCCTTCCTCACATTGTACAGTGTATTTCTAAGCCGAAATTACAGAACATTAGTGACCATACCGCGAGAGTTTCCGACGCTGTACCCATATGTGAATGATTAAGAATTTTTACAGAACACTTGCAGACTACATCTAGAGCATCTAACATGCCAGTTCGCTGTAACTTCGTTTAAACCCTGTTCAAAACTGATCATAATTCCCTTTAATACGAGTAGATCTTATGTGAAGGAGATTTTGTTCTTGTGAAGTTGGTATGGGAGCAAATGTCACTTAGGATACTGTTTGGTGAAATTAAAATTGATGTAACCTGTATTAAGATTCAGTATCTCACTGTAGCTGAGAAAGTGAATTACCTGCAAAAGTTGGTGCTGTCCAGAGAAGCTATTCTCTTAAAAATTTACTAGAAAATATAAGTCGGCAGCAGTCTGTTACAGCGCAAAATTTGGCTCCTAATGGAAAATGAATTTTAGACTGATTCATGACACTAGAAGTCAGACTCCTCGAAATCTGTTTTCACATTTGCTTTTACGCTAATATGCTCTATGTATTAAGGTAGTAGCAAACGAGAAACAACTTACAACAGGTATGGGGCTTTAGATTTTAATTTGCACTCGCACTTTGAATAACACTGGTGACAGTGAAATCTACATAAATTTCGTTTTGCTTGGAAAATCTTATTCTTCTCATTTTACTTGATTACCATCCATATTAAATTCCTTGCTTTTGAATCTATATTTTCGCTTTTAATGAATGTTTACCACCTCCTAGCGCTTTCTCCAGTTTTAATTTAGTGTCACTCTTCCTTTAGTTGCATTAATTACTTCGGAATTTTATCAAAAGTTAGGTAATAATGTATTTTTATTTTCCATTACTCTTAGTCGACCCTAACATTAGAGAATTTTCGCGTATATTTATTGCATCAAATTTCTCTCCGTTGTTATGCGATACTTTCTTTCTGTGCACAGGGCCACTTGTAATTCACAAATCACACAAAAATATTTGTTAACTTGTTCGAATGTTTACATAGCCATTGTTACATACCAGTTGTGCGTTCATTTCCTGATTTTATGTTAGTGTCACACAGTTGCGAAAAAAGTGACTCAGTTCCTTGGCAGCAAGGAAGATTTCTATTTTTAAAACGTTTTACTATGCGGCACAGCCACATAATATATCGGGTGGAAATTTCCGCTTTCCGAAGATACCGATCATATTATGATAAGATAGGTACTGTATCAGAAAGAAAACCATCTGCATCTGCATCTACTTCTATACTCTGAAAGCCACCATGATGTGCATGCAAGAGGGTATGTTTTTATTGTACTAGTTACTAGGATTTTATCTCGTTTCATACACGTATATGGAGATTGATAGTTTGAATGAATCTGTGCATCCTGTAATTATTCTAATATTATTCTAATATTGATCCTTGTGAGTGATACGTAGGTGGTTGTTGTATATCCCTAGAATCATCACTTAAAGCCGGCTCTTGAAACTTTGTTAGTAGACTTTCTCTGGGCAGTTTACGTTTTTCTTCAAGAGTTTCTCAATTCAGTTTCTGCATCATCTCTGTAACTCTCTGTCATAGGTCAAAGAAACATGTGACCCTCAAATTAGTTTCATTCACAGATGTCTCCATCACAACAGAAATGTCGTACTTCCCGAAGAATATTTGGGTTAAGCATCCCCTCGAAGACGAGCTCATTAGAGACAGAACACAGTTTTGTACTGAACAAGAGTTTAGATGAAAAGTGGTCGCGGTATTGTACTCGTATATGATAGGTACGTGTATGTACCCAGCCGATACCATTTTGTATTGTGAAGCAGCTACCTTTTTCCGTGTCCTCTAGTTTAGTAACAGTATCCCAGCCCGCCCGGTTAGTTGCGCCATCTGACGCGCTGCTTCCCGAGCGAGAACGCGTGCCGCTCCCTGGCACAAGTCCGCCGGGTGGACTGGTGCCGGGGTCCGGTGTGCCGGCCAGCCTGTGGATGGTTTTTAAGGCGGTTTTCTATCCGCCTCGGCGAATGCGGGCTGGTTCCCCTTATTCCGCCTCAGTTATACTATGTCGGCGATTACTGAGCAAACACTGTCTCCATGTACGCGTACACCATAATTACTCCACCACGCAAGCATTTGGGGGTACACTCGTCCGGTACGAGACGTTCCCGGGAGGGGAGTCCACGGGGGGCGGAACCGCGCAATAACCCTGGGTTCGGAGTGGGGCGACAAGTGGACTGCTGTTGTGGGGTTGTGAAACACTGAGGGCATAGGCAGGGACGAAGCCTCTCCCTCGTTTCTAGGTTCCCGGTTCCATACACAATACACACACAACAGTATCTTTCGAGAGGACGGTTAGCTAGTCTAGTGATACAGTGAGGTGACAACTCATGGGATACTGATATGTACATACAGAATGGCGGTAATATCGCGTAAACAAGGCAGTGCATTGGTGGATCAGTCATTTACACTCAGGAGATCCATGTGAAAAGGTTTCCGACAGATTATGGCCGCAGGACTGGAATTAAAAGACTTTGAACGTCGAAGCTAGACGTATGGGACTTTCCATGTCGGAAATCGTTAGAAAAATCAGTATTCCGAGATCCACAGTGTCAAGAGTGTGAGAGAGAATGCCAGATTTCAGGTATTACCTCTCACCGTTGGCAACGCAGTGGCCGACTGCATAGAGTTGTGAGTGCGAACAGAGAAGCAACAATGCGTGAAATAGCCGCAGTAATGAATGTGGGACGCACGACCAACGTATTCGTTAGGACACTGTGCTGAAATTACGACATTAATGGGCTATGGCAGCAGACGACCGAGGCGAATGCCTTTGCTAACAACACGGCATCGCCTGTAGTGTGTCTGCTGGGCTTGTGACAGTCTCGGTTGGACCATAGGCGACTGGAGAACCGTGGCCTGGTCAAATGAGGCCCGATTTCAGTTGGTAAGACCTGGTGGTATAGAGTAGCGCAGAGCCCACGAAGCCATGGATGCAAGTTATCAACAAGGCACTGTGGAAACTGTTGGTGTTTCCATAATGGTGTGGGCTGTGTTTACATAGAATGGACTGTGTCCTCTTGTCAAACTGAACCGACTATTGACTGCAAATGGTTATGTTCGGCTACTTGAAGACGATCTGCAGCCATTCACGGAGCTCATGTTCTGAAACAATGATGAAATTTTTATGGATGAGGGTGGGCGATGTCACCTGGAAACAATTATTCGCAATTGGTTTGAAAAACATTGTGGATAATTCGAGCGAATGATTTGTCCACCTAGGTCACCCGACGTTGATCCCATCGAAGATATATGGGATATAATCGAGAGATCACCTCACCCTGATACTTCATATGTTGATCCAGGATGTTTTCTAAGTGATTTAGAATAAAGAATCCATGATCACAGGAGGCTCGTTGCAGAGTGATTGCATTCCGTTTGACATCTTATGCCTGTTTGTCTTTCTATCTGTACTGTACTCAAAATATCTGCACAAAAGTATTCTAGTTGACCGTTTGCACTGTGTTTTATTTGGAAACAAGAATGCCCTCAGTGCCCTCAATCTTGAATTCAGTACAGCTCAGCCGGCCGGAGTAGGCGCTTCAGTCTTGAACCGCGCCACCGCTACGGTCGCAGGTTCGAATCCTGGCTCGGGCGTGGATGTGTGTGATGTCCTTAGGTTAGTTAGGTTTAAGCAGTTCTAAGTTGTAGGGGACCTCAGATGTTAAGTCCCATAGTGCTCAGAGCCATTTGAACCAAGTACAGCTCGTTTCCTGGGCGTTTGTTTTTGGGTGAGAGGTACTCGTACATTAACAGTGACATACAACAGTTTATGGACTCGGGTTCTCTAGTGAGTAGGAGAGCTAGTTCCTGACACATTCAGGCTGGACACAGTTCGCTTATTTAGACAACAGATTACTACAGAAGACCCTTGTCCACGTTCGTCGGGTGGGGTTTCAGTGTCGGACCCCTAGTCTTTGGGGCACGATACATAGTCCTGAAGCCGACTGCATACGCGGCTCAGAATCGAAGCGTCCATTGCATGGCAAGCATTCTTCGGCAGAGGTGTGTGATGCATGAGGTTCTGACCTCGCGGTCTGGTCGTGCTATGGAGGCAGGGAGGTGGGCGGAAAGCCCTGCACAGTCGCATCTAGCGATGGAAACATAGACACGCTGAGTGCCAAACCCGTTCTCGGCGTTTGGCTGGATGCATTTAGTGTTGCAGACACCTTGTGGATTGGCTGCTTGGAGGGCTCAGTTCGACTGTCGGCCTGTCATTGCTGTAGTGGACACTCAAGTAGCTGTAGTTAGGGACGGTAGCACATACACCCTGGATGCAAAACCCGGTCTCGATGTCGTGCTGGATGCATCTGGTGTTGGTAGACGACTTGTGGGTTGGTGGCTGGGATGGAGTCAGTTCGACCCTCGGCCTGTGGGTGCTATAGCTGGACACCCAAGTGGCTGTCGTTAGTGACGGAAACATAGACACCCTGGGTACGAAACCCGTTCTCGATGTTTGACTGGATGCCGTCGGTGTTGGCAAAAATCCTGTTGATTGGCGGCTGGGAGGGCTCTGTTCGACCCTCAGCTTGTCGGTGCTGCAGCTGGACATCCAAGTAGGCGGTCGTGTAGGATGACAAATGAGCTGGTTGCTCCAGCAGACGGCGGATGAGCTACGACACTCTCAGGGTGGTACCTCGCTCGACAGCGATTTGATGCCATTTGGGGCGACACGGGTGCCACATACTACACTCACTGCAATGCTGCTGAAGCGTCCTCTTTTCGGTAATATTGTTGTTGGTCATTGAACAAGCAGTTGTGTCATAATACAGAGGTGGTTGTGGTGATAAAATGGTGCCCTATCTTACTACAGCAAACAGCGCAATTACAACAACGGGCACTCACGCAGACTCACGCCCCTACAGCAGAATGGCTCGGTTTAGCAGATCAAGAGCTGCCCTACTCGCACCTCACGTATGGATTCGCTTAACGCAATGGAGGAGTGGCAGAACGACACTTCGATGAGCTGTTCCCGTAGCGGCGACAGCCATATCACAGTAATTTTGCATCTGAGCATAGCCGCCTATGAGGAAAACGGAATTTTCCACGTTGCGGTCAGCGCATACTATCGGCTCTTTCAATGATGTGACGGTGTTATCACAAAACAAAAGTAATTGCAATATCAGGCCGAATAAATCATGATTACGTTATTAATCTGTAATGAACCACCAGAGACCATACGTCACTTTCATAAAAATATTCAGAAAATATCACTGAACAACTTTTGAAATTGATTTGACAGTCAACGTGGTTCAGAATGAGTTCCGAACAAGATGAGTTGTCTGCTTGGCAGCAGGTGTTACTTAAGTCTACGCTACTGACAAAACACAGGAGCCCCGCTGAAAGCCAGCTGCCACATGGGCAGTAGGCAGTGTGTAGTGTTGTTGCGACTGGTTTTCCTCACCAGAGTCCGTTTCTGGCACTCCCATAGTGACAGGGTCTCGCCGTGACGTAAACTCAGATCTGAAAATTTTTTCACGGATGTCGCATAAGTAAGAACTCCGTTCGAACAGGCCTCGGAAGGCCCAAAAGTACCGACCGACCGCCGTGTCATCCTCAGCCTGTAGGCGTCACTGGATGCGGATATGGAGGGGCATGTGGTCAGCACGCCGTGTAGGGAAGCAGCCTACTCACGCTGTAGTAAATTCACATCAGTTTCCATTGTGTGCCAGCCAGTCTGCTGTAACTAGCTCTGACGTCATAAATGTTGCGCAATACCTTAAAAATCAAGCAAATGACCTAAAACTTTTCTAGCATGTCAGGAATAATACTAAATTAATGTGTGTTAAATATCAGTTCGATAACTTCAGCCATTTTCGAAATTTGGACATTTTTCTGAAAAAATCATTGGCGCAACAGAAAAGAGCTAGAGACTTCAAAATTTATATTTAGATTCATCTTTCATAATGATTTAATAAAAACAGTACTTTGGATTTCACAAATTAAGACTTTAGTGGAAATTCATGATTTTGTGGTTTTCGTCTCAAAACTGAAGGAAGCAAGATAGATTAAGTAGGCTAATAAATAAGGCTAGGATGTTTAGATTTAAATAGGTTGGAGGTCCGCTATGACTATGAAGATGTGAAAAGTTTCTTTTGAATACCTATAAAATTATAGCGATAGCGGATCTCAAAAGGGCCAGTTCAGAGCTCATCTGCTGCGTGCAGTGTAATTTAATTAATTCTCTCGCCCAAAATATTTAACTTATTCACGTAAAAGTTTTATTATCAATACTTACCTGCGTGCTGAATGCACGTTTAAATTAAGAGCTTCATCGGCCATCAGCAAAAGAAGCTACAAATTATTATGTCACTTGAAGTGGTGCGTTACTAGCTCAGCGGCTAGTCGGGAGAGCCGATTTGATCAGGCGTTCCCTTAGCCGTCCGCACCGCGGCTATATACAGGGCGTTTCAAAAAGAAAGAGCAGATTTCAAACATTTATTTCTCAAAAACTACAAATGATAGAAACACAATTCCAACGGTCCTTCACTCAATATGAGTACCAAATGTTACACAACAAATATCAAAACTGTACCTCAATATGAGCACCATTTGTTACACGACAAATATCAAACCGGTATCTCATTTCTTGCCACACACGACGCAACTGGTCTTTAGTTACCGAATTCACGGCCGCAACAATTCGATGTCGTACCTCTTGAAGAGTAGCGGGCATAGGTGGGACATAAACACAGTCCTTTATGTACCCCCACAAATAAAAATCGCAGGGAGTAAGGTCTGGTGACCTGGGAGGCCACAGACGATGACATTGATCTTGTGCTCCTGCTCTTCCAATCCACCGTCCTGGAATGGTGTTATTTAGGTACCGTCGTACAGGTTCAGAGAAGTGTGGTGGGGCGCCATCTTGCATGAAGATGAAGTGATTTGAATCTTCCTGAAGTTGAGGAAATAGCCAGTTTTCTAACATGTCCAGGTAAATGGTTCCTGTGATAGTTTTCTCCATGAAAAAGAAAGGTCCATAAACTTTGTTTACCGAAATTGCACAAAAGACGTTAACCTTTGGTGAGTCTCTTTCATGTTGAATAACGTCCCTCGGAGTTTCACTCGCCCAAATTCGTACGTTATGCCGATTAACTTTACCAGAAATGTGAAACGTTGATTCATCTGAAAAAATTAATCGTTCGGCAAAATTGTCCTCTTCCATGTCCTGTAGAATTGCAGTTGAAAATTCGAACCTTTTGTTGTGGTCGTCAGGACGCAATGCTTGCAATAACTGCAGTTTGTACGGCTTCATGTGCAGACGGTTACTCAGAACGCGCCATACCGTTGTTTTAGACATGTTTAGTTCGTGACTTGCCCGTGTCGTGGATTTTCTAGGGCTCCTTTCGTAAGCTGCACGGACACGCTCGACATTTTCATCCGATGTGCGTGGACGACCCGTGCTTTTTCGCTTGCAGATGCAACCATCTTCTACGAATCTGTGATGCCACTCATAAATTTGCTTATGACGAGGCGGCTGTTTGTTGAATTGACGGCGGAATGCACGTTGCACACCAACAATGGACTCTAACTTTGCAAATTGCAGCACACAAAATGATCGTTCCTGTGGTGTCGTCGCCATTTTCCTACAAACAAACGCCAGCGCCACTGCGGATTTGCATGGAACTTCTGCGCGGACCATTGAAAAACTTTGAACCTTTCTCTGACAAGAAACGTTTGAATTGTGTTTCTATCATTTGTAGTTTTTGAGAAATAAATGTTTGAAATCTGCTCTTTCTTTTTGAAACGCCCTGTATATAAGAACGCTGCGCGAGGAAGGAAGGCCCCAGTTCTCTCCAGACGCTGAAAAACACGCCATCTGTGTCGGGAGTCGCGTCGCATCGGTATCACTGCTACAAACAGCCTCGGGTGCCGTATTAAGTTACTAGAGATACGCGGAACCATGAAATCATTTCAAGTGAAGGGTTAATTCTGGGATGATTTTCATTATCTAGCTTCAGTTTGCGTATGTCGTATTTTCACGTGCCGTCGCGGCACAGACATTCTACCAATTATTTAGCGTGGCGTTTGCTGAAATACTCTCATCAAATTATGGCGAGCATTCTTTTTAACATTTAATTCGGACATTTATAGTTGTATCAGCGCATTAGACTCTGAACTGCTCTGTTAGTTAGGTTGTAGGGATACTTGTGTTTTTTATCAGTGAATTTCAAAATATACTCAACTATTTTGGAAAATCGTTTTTGATTAGAAATCCCGGACAATCTCCTAATTCCTCAGAGCTATAAGCTGCAGCTATAATGGTATTCTCAGATGAAGTGGGCACTAGGAACTCTAATTACAGGCTTCACGTTTTGTTAAATCACTTTCTGGGTGCCAAAAAGTAAATAGAGAGCCAGTGTTGAGAATGGCGAAAGACAGCATTAACAACATTCTAAAAGCCTGAAACTGATTCAACATGCAAGCATTTATACAGCAATTTTAATTTTCACAAGTAACTCGCCGCCCCACAACCGCTCTCCAGGCTGACCATCTTCGCGACCGGAGCCGCCACTTCTTAGTCAAGTACCTCCTTAATTGGCCTAACAAGGGCTGAGTGCACCCCGCCTGCTAACAGGGCTTCGCAGACACGGACAATTACCTATCAAAGAACTAGCCAAGCACAACAGGGCTTAACTTCCGTGATCTGACAGGAACCCGTGTTACACTGCGGCAAGGCTGCTGGATCCTCACGTAGGTAAAATCCATGTTAATAAAGATACGGAATAGGTACTAGCACTGTCAAGGGAGAAATGACGGACACTCTGTAGTTGTACCTTAGATATTCAAGATATAAACATACTTTATTCTTTTCAAAATTAATAACTTTCAAAATGTTTAAGCAAACGTAACGTACAAAGCGCCAATTGGTAATGTTTGAACAGCACTACTGCAAAATTCCTTCTAAATTTGAGTCATGAGCTGCAGTATAGACGCCAAGTATTAAAGAAAGCATGGTAGTACATAGTATCCCCGCCAGAGGACATCGAGATGGAGGCATGGTTATCGCAGCTGAGTTGTACAAAACGCTGTCGTGGATGTGAGCGCGAAGCTTGGCATGGGCAAAGCCAGTGACCGAGGTGTCTACCTGCCGGCAGCAACTGGCATGGCCGGACAGATCAAAGCTTCATTTCAAGGCCAACGGACGAAGCCTTACCTGTTGCTCTGTTTTCGTGTGTTCTATTACCATTCGCTCGCGCTGGTCGAGTGCTGTGTTTTCCTCCGCGCTCGATCCCTACGCGGCTTTCGAACTGTCGCACGTCGACTTTCGTTCCCTATTTCTGGGGTTCACCTGCCGGTTAATTGTCGAGCCACCGTCGGTTCATATACAGTCCTGGAAATTGAAATAAGAACACCGTGAATTCATTGTCCCAGGAAGGGGAAACTTTGACACATTCCTGGGGTCAGATACATCACATGATCACACTGACAGAACCACAGGCACATAGACACAGGCAACACAGCATGCACAATGTCGGCACTAGTACAGTGTATATCCACCTTTCGCAGCAATGCAGGCTGCTATTCTCCCATGGAGACGATCGTAGAGATACTGGATGTAGTCCTGTGGAACGGCTTGCCATGCCATTTCCACCTGGCGCCTCAGTTGGACCAGCGTTCGTGCTGGACGTGCAGACCGCGTGAGACGACGCTTCATCCAATCCCAAACATGCTCAATGGGGGACAGACCGGAGATCTGGCTGGCCAGGGTAGTTGACTTACACCTTCTAGAGCACGTTGGGTGGCACGGGATACATGCGGACGTGCATTGTCCTGTTGGAACAGCAAGTTCCCTTGACGGTCTAGGAATGGTAGAACGATGGGTTCGATGACGGTTTGGATGTACCGTGCACTATTCAGTGTCCCCTCGACGATCACCAGTGGTGTACGGCCAGTGTAGGAGATCGCTCCCCACACCATGATGCCGGGTGTTGGCCCTCTGTGCCTCGGTCGTATGCAGTCCTGATTGTGGCGCTCACCTGCACGGCGCCAAACACGCATACGACCATCATTGGCACCGAGGCAGAAGCGCCTCTCATCGCTGAAGACGACACGTCTCCATTCGTCCCTCCATTCACGCCTGTCGCGACACCACTGGAGGCGGGCTGCACGATGTTGGGGCGTGAGCGGAAGACGGCCTAACGGTGTGCGGGACCGTAGCCCAGCTTCATGGAGACGGTTGCGAATGGTCCTCGCCGATACCCCAGGAGCAACAGTGTCCCTAATTTGCTGGGAAGTGGCGGTGCGGTCCCCTACGGCACTGCGTAGGATTCTACGGTCTTGGCGTGCATCCGTGCGTCGCTGCGGTCCGGTCCCAGGTCGACGGGCACGTGCACCTTCCGCCGACCACTGGCGACAACATCGATGTACTGTGGAGACCTCACGCCCCACGTGTTGAGCAATTCGGCGGTACGTCCACCCGGCCTCCCGCATGCCCACTATACGCCCTCGCTCAAAGTCCGTCAACTGCACATACGGTTCACGTCCACGCTGTCGCGGCATGCTACCAGTGTTAAAGACTGCGATGGAGCTCCGTATGCCACGGCAAACTGGCTGACACTGACGGCGGCGGTGCACAAATGCTGCGCAGCTAGCGCCATTCGACGGCCAACACCGCGGTTCCTGGTGTTTCCGCTGTGCCGTGCGTGTGATCATTGCTTGTACAGCCCTCTCGCAGTGTCCGGAGCAAGTATGGTGGGTCTGACACACCGGTGTCAATGTGTTCTTTTTTCCATTTCCAGGAGTGTAGTTTACATTCGTGCCAACAGTGAAGGTACGCAGCATTTCCATTCCTTGTACGGGCACTACAGAGTAAGTGGCAAAACAGTGTAGCGGCAGTATTACACACACTATGTGATTAAAATTATCCGGACACCTGTATGCAGTGCAGCGTGGACCACTAGATGCTACGAGTATAAACGTAGACGGGAAGTACTGTGTTGTATGTTACGAAGCAACAGTAGCAGCACAATGGGTTGGCTAGGAGAGCTCAGAGACTTCGGACGTCGACTAGACACTGGGTGACTAACAAATCCATCAGCGACATTTCCCCACTTTTGAAGCTGCCCAAGTAGATTCCTGGTAACGTCATTGGGAAGCATAAACGCAAAGGAAAAACCATAGCTAAAACAAGACCAGGCATACCTCATATAATAACGGACAGGATATGACGAACGTCGCATAGCGCGGTTATAAAAAATCGCTTGCAGTCAGCGAAAGAAATCGTTTGTGAATTCCAGTGTGATAACTGTAATCCAGCTGGCGCAGTGACTGTGCGTTGGGATTTAGAAAGAATGGGCTACAAAGATCGGGCAGTTCCTGACCTACACACTTCTGTCGTGAATGTCAAGTGACACTTGAGGTGATGTAGAGACAGATGACACTGCACTCTGTGTGACTGAAAGGGTGTGATTTTTAGTGGCGAATCACGCTGTGCTCTGAGGCAGTCTGATTGAATGGTTCGGGTTTGGCGAATGCCTGCAGAGCGTTGTAAGCACTCATATCATCAGTTGGCAGTCGATGGTTGGAGTGCTGACATCGCAGTTACTGACAATCTGCGTAAGTCAGTTGTGTTGGCCACGGATGCTAATACGGTTCGTGATAACCCGGTCAGCATCAAGTAAGGCCTAAAGATGGCGCATTGAAAGTTTCCTAATTTTTTTGCGGACATTGTCAGTTTTACATCTGTTTTCGACCTCTTTTCGAATCATTTCGCCGTTTCAGATGCGACTGACAGAGCTGCAAATCAATTCACACTTTAATGAAGGATACTTTTTTATTAAAACACTCCAGGCCGTTTACATTTCCTTCCTCAGGTAGAGTTTCCAAGTCTGCATAATGAGTTTGCGAAAGTGCTACAACAATTATATTGCCAAAATCCTTCTTGATATATAGTAAAATTATTCGAAGTTATCAGAAGCGTGGAACGGTAATGTTTCAGGTGCGTGGCCAACCGCTAGACATCTACAGAGCCAACAAACTCTAAAAATCAGTCACGTGTCGAGTTACTCGAAGAGAGAGAATGAAGAAACAGTACGTTTCATTATCTACCTGAAGTATGCTCTCAGTGCTACCACATATCGTTTATGACAATCCTTCCGTTTCGTTATAGTCATCACAATGGACAATGCTACGAAGAATCTGAGACCCAGGACAGAAAAATATGAGAAAGTCCTACGTAGCCACCGTCTCGCAACACGAGAGTTTTCCTTCCACCGGTAAGATTGCAAAAAACTTCTGCACCGACGTATTATTAAAAGGGAGAAAAAAGTCTGTCGCTACCCAGCATTCCGTCTCCACTTGTCTTTAGGAAGAGCGGGTCTTTTCTCCTGAGATGCCCCGTTCCAGCGAATTGACGGAGGAGCAGCAATTTGGAAACGAGTTGCGGCGGAGTTCCCTTTTAGGGAGCAGGTTCTGCTCCAGTTAGCCGAGCAAAGCCGTCGTCTCATTGGGCCGATATTCACGTCGGTCCCCTGCCTACCTGATGGAGGGGGAAGCGAGGGGGGGGGATTGAGGGAGGTGGAGGGGGTTGAGGCGCGGCACGCAGCGGGCGAGCGAGCAAGCAGTCTGATTAAAACCTGGCGTTCCGCCGCACCGCGGCTGCACTTTAAAAAGAAATCGAATTAAGAGTTAATTTCTTTGCTGGTACTTTGGTAAATTGAAATGCGTAACTTAATTACCAGTGCAACATCTTCATTGCTCTTTCCCTGACCAAATGGATTTTCGTTAATCTACACAACAGACGCAAACCCGCAATTTCGGGTCGTTTTTGTTCGTGTTATTGTATTTGTCTCGATTGTTTGCGGCTCTGTAGTTGATTAGGCTTTGTGGATCCGAAACTGAAATGTTGTTTCAGAAAACACGTTAAAAGAATAACCCGTGAGATTTCGAATTGCTCTTTCCAGAAATTGCTGTACCAAAGATTTTACGTCCAAACTTTATTGTAATAAGGTAGGACTGAAAAATGAAAATTACCATTCGCAAAATCTTTCTATCATTCCTGTGCTGACTATCAGGCCTGATGTAGTTGTTGATGCGTTGACGATTTTACCACGCTGTACTTGTTCATTAAGACCAATGTCAGTTTTTATGGATAAATAGTATTGAAGGATGAGCCATTTCGTTTCAGCGTCCCGTTGGCAACTAGATTATTAGGGATGGAAAACAAGCTCGGACTGGGGAAAGATATTGCGAAAAGTGGAACCGCCTTACAGCCGCATGGCTACGAAACGTGATCCTACTACGCAACTACCTGCCCTGATTGTGCCCAGCATCAGATTCATTCCACCTTGTTGCACGATCATATGGAAGTAGATCTGAAGTGATTGTAAATTAGGGAGTACCACAACCCTAATGAAATAATAGTCGACTATATTCTTAAACAGGTATAACCTGAAAAAAGAAGGACCACAGTTACATCAATAATGGAATTCACACAAGATGAAAGGAAAGGGCAGTGAAGTCGGTGGTGAAAGTGCCTTGATGCAAGACAGATACAGGACCGAGACAGAATGCTCGGTCAGTCGAGAAGAACTGTTCATGTAAATGATAAAAGAACACTTATCGAAAGCAAGGAATAGAAGTGACTGTGAAGAGCGAGAGAGATACTGTCCAATGATGGCACACTGCGGTAAACAGTAGTAGTTTGCCTCTGCGGCTGCATGGAGGCGACTGCAGTTACGAGTGGCCATCGTAATTCCAGATGGTCAGTGTGTCGCAACCAGCGAACAACAAGACTATGAACTGCTTCTCCGACTAAACGACAGTACCGGTACTGCATGCCCCTCTTCGTACCTGTCGTACTCGATTCACTATTTCCCCGTGGCAGCTGAAATGTTGGACCATGTGCTTCTGTACTGACTGTCCTAGCTTCGGAAACACGTCTACGCTACAAAAGAACTTGGGTTTCTGAGTAGGAGCGAACTCTTGCTGCGGCGGCTGTTCAACACCTCCGGTTTTGGAGAAAACTCTCGCGTGAGCGGAAGGCTCTACTTGTGACAACCAACTCAACACTGCTCATTTTCACAGTTTTGAATAAGGTACGTTGGGTAGTACTGCCTTCCTCTAACTGTAAGGATCGATTCTCTACGGTCCTTCGTGTATCCATATGCAAAGGACCGTTCAAACTAGGCACCACGTGCTCCCTTGCAATGGAAAACGTCATCTTATCGAAAATTACCAACCATTGAACTATTGGGTTTGTTCATAAATAACTTTTAGGCTACCTATCACGATTTGCTTTTATTCGTATGTTATACGACAAGTTTCGGAAAATAATTCCCATTTTCAAGTATGGCTATACCATTTTTATGCAGTGTTTTCGATGTATGACGTTCTGCTTTGTTTTGTTGACTTTACTGCATTATATAAGAAACACGCAATTTATAGCTATCGATTTTTTTATATGTAGTACTCCCTAGCAACCTGCTTCCCTGGTACTTTAAATATGATGCTGGCAACAATCAGAGCAAAATGCCTCGGACCTTTGGAGGTGACGGAGTTCCACCTCTAACTGACAAACCAGGGACTCCTAAGATACGACTTGGCAAACAAATGGTAATGAGATGGGGAGCTATTAATATCAATGGGGGCTACTCTGGGAAGAAGGTGGAGTTGGCAGAGGCTGCAAGTAAGATGGGGCTGGACGTTTTAGCTGTTAGTGACATTCGGGTAAGGGATGAGAAAGAAGAGGAAGTGGGAGAATACAGGGTCTACCTGTCAGGAGTCAAAGCAGGAATAGCACAGTGGGGTGAAGGGCTTTACATCAGGAAAGAAATGGAACCCAGCGTAGTTGCAATAAGGTATGTAAACGAACGACTGATGTGGATAGATTTGACAGTGTCTAGCAAGAAAATTAGGATTGTGTCAGTATATTCGCATTGTGAAGGGACAGATCAAGATAAGATGGATAGTTTTTATGAGGCACTCAGTGATGTAGTTGTTAGAGTAAAGGGCAAGGACAGTGTTCTGCTCATGGGGGATTTTAACGCCAGGATTGGAAATCGAACAGAAGGGTATAAAAAGGTTATGGGTAAATTTGGAGAGGATATGGAGGCCAACAGGAACGGGAAACAGCTCTTGGATTTCTGTGCCAGTATGGGCTTAGTAATCACAAACTCCTTTTTTAAACATAAGAACATTCACCGGTATACTTGGGAAGGCAGGGGAACCAGATCTGTCATTGACTATGTAATAACAGATCAGGAATTCAGGAAGGCTGTGAGGGACACACGTGTATTCAGGGGATTCTTTGATGACACTGATCATTATTTAATCTGTAGTGAAATTGGGATTGTGAGGCCGAAAGTGCAGGAAGTCAGGTCCATATGTAGGAGGATAAGGGTGGAGAAACTTCAGGATAAGGAAATCAGGCACAAGTAAATAACAGCGATCTCAGAAAGGTACCAGTTAGTTGAATGTAGTCAATTACAGTCATTGGAAAAGGAATGGACAAGGTACAGGGACACAGTACTAGAAGTGGCTAAAGAATGTCCTGGAACAGTAGTGTGTAAAAGTAGGATGAAGCAAACAGCTTGGTGGAATGATACAGTCAAGGCAGCCTGTAAAAGGAAAAAGAAGGCGTATCAAAAATGGCTACGTACCAGAACCCAGGTAGACAGAGAAAGTTATGTTGAAGAAACAAACAAAGCCAAACAGATAATTACAGCATCCAAGAAGAAATCGTGGGAAGACTTTGGAAACAGGTTGGAGACTATGGGTCAAGCTGCTGGAAAACCATTTTGGAGTGTAATTAGCAGTCTTCGAAAGGGAGGTAAGAAGGAAATGACAAGCATTTTGGACAGGTCAGGAAAACTGCTGGTAAATCCTGTGGATGCCTTGGGCAGATGGAGGGAATATTTTGAAGAGTTGCTCAATGTAGGTGAAAATACGATCAGTAATGTTTCGGATTTCGAGGTAGAATGGGATAGGAATGATGATGGAAATAGGATCACATCTGAGGAAGTGGAAAAAATGGTCAATAGATTGCAGTGCAATAAAGCGGCTGGGGTGGATGAAATTAAGTTGGAACTCATCAAATACAGTGGAATGTCAGGTCTTAAATGGCTACACAGGATAATTGAAATGGCCTGGGAGTCGGGACAGGTTCCATCAGACTGGACAAAAGCAGTAGTCACACCAATCTTTAAACATGGAAACAGAAAAGATTGTAACAACTACAGAGGTATCTCTTTAATCAGCGTTGTGGGTAAAATCTTCTCAGGTATTGTTGAAAGGAAAGAGCGAGTATTAGTTGAGGACTAATTGGATGAAAATCAGTGTGGGTTTAGGCCTCTTAGAGATTGTCAGGACCAGATCTTTAGCTTACGGCAAATAATGGAGAAGTGTTATGAGTGGAACAGGGAATTGTATCTATGCTTTATATATCTAGAAAAGGCATATGACCGGGTTCCTAGGAGGAAGTTATTGTCTGTTCTACAAGATTATGGAATAGGAGGCAAACTTTTGCAAGCAATTAAAGGTCTTTACATGGATAGTCAGGCAGCAGTTAGAGTTGACGGTAAATTGAGTTCATGGTTCAGAGTAGTTTCAGGGGTAAGACAAGGCTGCAACCTGTCTCCACTGTTGTTCTTATTATTTATGGATCATATGTTGAAAACAATAGACTGGCTGGGTGAGATTAAGATATGTGAACACAAAATAAGCAGTGTTGCATATGCGGATGACTTAGTTGTGATGGCAGGTTCGATTGAAAGTTTGCAAAGTAATATTTCATAGCTAGATCAGAAATGCAAGGACTATGGTATGAAGATTAGCATCTCCAAAACGAAAATAATGTCAGTGGGAAAGAAATATAAACGGATTGAGTGCCAAATAGGTGGAACCAAGTTAGAACAGGTGGACAGTTTCAAGTACTTAGGATGCATATTCTCACAGGATGGCAACATAGTGAAAGAACTGGAAGCGAGGTGTAGCAAAGCTAATGCAGTGAGTGCTCAGCTACGATCTACTCTCTTCTGCAAGAAGGAAGTCAGTACCGAGACTAAGTTATCTGTGCATCGTTCGATCTTTCGACCAACTTTGTTGTATGGGAGCGAAAGCTGGGTGGATTCAGGTTACCTTATCAACAAGGTTGAGGTTACGGATATGAAAGTAGCTAGGATGATTGCAGGTACTAGTAGATGGGAACAATGGCAGGAGGGTGTCCACAATGAGAAAATCAAAGAAAAACTGGGAATGAACTCTCTAGACGTAGCAGTCAGGGCGAACAGGCTTAGATGGTGGGGTCATGTTACACGCATGGGAGAAGCAAGGTGACCCAAGAGACTCATGGATTCAGCAGTAGAGGGTAGGAGGAGTCGGGGCAGACCGAGGAGAAGGTACCTGGATTCGGTTAAGAATGATTTTGAAGTAATAGGTTTAACATCAGAAGAGGCACCAATGTTAGCACTGAATAGGGGATCATGGAGGAACTGTATAAGTGGGGCTATGCTCCAGACTGAACGCTGAAAGGCATAATCAGTCTTAAATGATGATGATGATGATGATGTAGTTAGTGGCGAAATTTGAAAGAAATTACACTTACGGTTTTCTTATGGTCCATGTGAGCAGAGTTTATCACATGCCAAACATCACACACAGTTTTCAGTGCACATTGTACATCCAGAATAACGTGCACTAAAGGACACCTATAAAGATGTTTTTAGTTGTAGTTAACAGAGAGATAAAGTTATAGGTCTTCCACACAGTATGATATGCTTTTATACAGAGGACATTCATCTTAACAAAAAAAGGGCTCTGAGCACTATGGGACTTAACTTCTGAGGTCATCAGTCTCCTAGAACTTAGAACTAGTTAAACCTAACTAACCTAAGGACATCACACGCATCCGTTCCCGAGGCAGGATTCGAACCTGCGGCCGTAGCAGCAGCGTGGTTCCGGACTGAAGCGCCTACAACCGCTCGGCCACGACGGCCGGCACGCAGGAATTCGAACTGGTTGGAAATACCTTGTTTCGATGGTGACAGACCTCTCGCCCAACGGCTCGCCGTGCTTTTGTTGCGTGACAGGTATTCGCAAAATCCTCTAAGCGCCTATGAATATCTGCGATGCTCTGTTTTTCCGCTAAAACACACTCAGTGACGACTGCCTGCTTCGGACGCACTTCAGTTACAGACGCCATTTCGAAGGCTACGTATAGCGCTGCCACCTATCTGAACTTCTTGAAACCATATGAGCTCAAACGGGATTATTCCATGATGTCCCACAACAAATCCGCATTTTAACTGAAATTGGCCTAAAAAACTGTTGTATTACTTACTGAACGCGCCTTATTTGTAAGAAGCTACTGCAAACAGTTTGGCTCATTTAGTTTTTTAGGAATCTAGGTCGGTAAAGATGGAAGAAGCACAAATTCCGATGGTTAAAAGTATCTTCAGTAAAAATAAGTTGAAATAATCTAAAAAGTAGCTGCCTACGAATCAGGAACTGCTTGTGGAGAAATGTATTTTGAGTGTGGCATTGTGTAACTGTGAGATATAAAGTCTGGGAACCTCAGGAAAGGAACAGGCTGCGTTCTGAGATGTAGAGGCACAGGTACGTGAAACGGACACGTAAGTCCAAGAACATCGAAATCTTTAAAAGAGTAGGTGAGATGATCAGTTTAAGGGACATTGTCGCAAAAAGAAGGGCTCACATTATTTCTCACTTGTTGCGTATTAGGGTCTCCTAGAAACACAATAGAACGAAATTGTGAGTGAGAGGTCGGCTGTAGATCTCGCACTGGAATGTAGAAAGAGTAGAAACACCTGACGACTGGAGATCTGCTACGATCTATGTCGATGCCAGCCAATGGCTGGATTTAACACGAAAGGCAGAAAGTACCATAGGTCATTACGTTTAGTTGGTATCGTGAACAACGGTTCTTTGTTGGAGGTATTAAAGTTGTCTTGTGATATCTACAGCTATGCACCACTGGTAACTTCCCCTTCTCCAAACATGCACTTCAGATAACAGAGTGTACTGACGATATGACATATCAGCAAATATTTAGTTATGTTCCATTTCATTATAAACGACCATCGTTCCTGTAACATTCAATAAAATGAAGCTCATCAGTCTGAGCAAACAGCATTAATGATATCAGAATATTTTTTGCGGCATTGTCGACCTCAGAAATAAATATTTCAGATATTTCTCCCCTTTAATGAAACTGGAGTTCATTCTGTATGGTGGAGGCCACAAGACGACGTCAGAAATGTGTTTGCGTAAAGCGTTTCCGTTTCCGTCTCTGAAGTAATTGGAAACTGAGTCGCCAATTTGGCAGTCAGGTGTGAAGTAAATCAACAGCTGGAATTGATTTGATTTATAAACTGGAAGAAGTTGTACCTGGAGTGGATGAACATTAATTACGCTCCGAAAGATACTCAAATTTTAACGAAAAAACAGCGCAGATTACATCACTCTCCAGTTCAACCTGTTGGAAAAAAGTTTGGAATTTAATTTTCGTTATAATTTAACAGACTCTGAATCTCTTAATTTCTTTGCTTTTTCCCGTTTAACTCTTTTATATTGCTTCTTCTGGCTTCTGATGAAGATTTTGAGACTTAATACAGCATGAAAAAGAATGTGTGCACTCATTTCCCTTCGCACAGTCGAAAAGTAGCAATAAAATTTTACAAGAGAACTTGGAATTAACAGGTCTCCGTCCGTGGCAATAAGGACAGAAATCGTTTGCCGTGCAGGACCAGTTATATTGGGAATACGCCCTGGGTGCGCATCTGGAGTCTCCAGGCGGATGATATTAAGTTACAACGGGGAAATTCAGCCGACTGGAATGCCGCCTTCGTATGTAGGCAGTGTGTAACGGAGAACGTGACAGCTGGAAAGCTTAGGAATCCACCGGCGTATGAGACCTAGAGCGAAGCAATTTTTTGTGAAATTGGTGCATCCAAGATTTTCCACGGTAAAATATTCTTAAGGAGCCTATTAAGGAAGAACAGAATTGTGAAGCTCACATTTCTTGGAGTAGAGACAGTGAGTGCAGTACTTCTTGGATTGCAGCATTTTATTTCTTATTCTACGTCACTGTCAAAGCACCGTATTTTTCACACGCCCTAGGAAAAAAAAATTAGTCAAGACCAGCTTTTAGCTACGTCCCATCCCAGTACACGAACTAGCAAATTATTTTTTTAGGATGTAGTATACTCTCATGAGCTTCGTTGATTGTGAGGGACGGAGTGGGACACGGATTTTCTATTCTGCGTGAAAGCGATGTTATTTCCGTGGGAAAGGATTTAAACTGTTACCCGTCATCTCCTAGATATAGAACTTTTCGCAGCAGGAAATCACCGCAAGTGCTTTACTATACGTTGGTGCTAAAGAAAGTCAATAATCAAGCTAAGTGAGATTTTACCAAATACTCGTGGATATATACTGTTATGACATTTGAAGGCGGCTCCATTTACGTACCAGTATTTGGCTAACATAAATGAAAGGTATGAACAACAGCCAATAACACCTGGGGACGTTGCAGTACGTCTGACCACCAAGCAAACAAGCAAATGTATTATTTTGTCCCAACTATGGAAATTGTAATTCATTCTGTTACAAAGCAGAAGTCGATTTTATCTGAAGTATGAGCAGTAAGTGAAAGTATTTTACACTTTACGATGTTTAACTGAGCTTTTGGGCACGTTTACTATGCGAATAAAGATTTCTTATATTTTCTTAAGAGTTGGTGAAAGTGTCACTGCTTTGAAGATTTCTTATATAATAAAATTGGGATTTCCTATTTGAAAGTTTTCCAGGCACAAATCTTGAGTTTAAAGAGTTCTGTTCATTGCCACTAAATTTCTACCATTTGTCTCTCTTTCAATTTACAGACGCTTGCAATTAATGTAGTAGCTACTAGGCGCTCGATTGTTAATTATTTGCGTTAAACGCATTTTATCCTAGGACTTTTGGGTGCACCACAAGCACCACCGACAGCTTCAAATCTTGACATTTGTTGGCCGCTTAAAACAGTTTACGTGAAAGCTACCACAACAAGTGTTGATATAGGAGTGTGTGTGAACGCTGTTTATGCTGTAAATATATACCCACAAACAAGAGAAACTAGCTGGGCCAAAAGTTGTGAAGGGGCTATAACTATGAATAACCTTTATGCGTATATTTCCATGGTCACCCCTCTGTCTTTCCTCTGACAGAATCTGAAAAAAAAAGAGGTTAGCCACAGTAATAACCCCTTCATAACCCTGTATAATTTATAGGACAAAGCGATCTTTCCTTTGATTACACATAAGGGAATGGAAAAGCTTCCACAACGTGCAACAATAAGGGAAAGGTATTCGATCGTTATACCATTTGGAGACTAAATATGTTACGGAAACTGTAAGTTACATGCTATAGGAACTCAGGTGAGGTTAGGTAGGTTGGTTGGTTGGTTGGTTCGTGGATGGTGAGCAAACAGCGAGGTCATCGGTCCCATCAGATTAGGGTTTCAAAGGAACCATCAGGGCATTACCTGCCTGAAGCGATTTAGGGAAATCACGGAAAACCTGTATTAGCCCTCCCGACTGCGAGTCCAGTGTGTTAACCACTGCACCACCTCGCCCGATGGCGAGGTTTGGTTAGTATGTTGAAGTGTACCTTACAGGTCCAGCTAGCTCCAGTACTGAACTTTACTAGCAGTCACCTATAAACACCCAACAACATGAACACATAATTCTTATCGACGAAAGTTACTAATTGCCAATATGTCGTGTCCACTGTCGGACTATCTGCGGATACTGAATCAGAAGCAGACTCACAGTACTTGCATAAAATCGCTTATAAAATAAACTGAAAGCGAACACGGGTGTGCAGAGTGACCCTAAAGAAAAATGAAGGGCACGTTCAATAGATATGTTCTCCCACGGAACCAAATTTTGAAATTCCACCGTGAATGCCGTTACACATGGTAGCATTGCAGTATCACTAGAAGTATAGAAAGATAATCAATCTCCATAGAAAATTAAATTGAAATCCCATATAACTGACAAAGAAGCTACATTTACAAATTCAGCCCTGGTATTTGTGAACACACATTCAGAACGGACTGCTCCTTCAGTACAGTAACTCAGAACAAAGTTGACACTCCCAACTAAACAAAACATCATTTAAAGTTGAAGAGCTGCCTATAAATCACTTCACATAATACGAGATGCCTATCACTGAAATACCCCTGGATCTGGATCACCATGTGCTATAAAGCAAATACGAGTACTAACAGAAACCAAAATTTATCATGTGAGACTTCCACTTGAACAGCATGACGAAATAGTGACGACTTTCCCAGAATCTAGCTGTAATATGAAGCTCGTTCGTATCAAAGCAACAGCACTGCACACGGATACGAATTCACCATTTACATCGATGTTCGCCGGTCAAAGCTTGCACCTTGCACACACTACAAATGTCTGAATTACTACTTGTTACCAGCGTGCTGCCAGGCGGCGGTCAACACGAGAGGAATGCTTTGTGATTCAAACAGAATGTTACAATTATGACTGTTTATCTTTTCAAAAAAATATCGGGAATCCTATATGTCGATATTCCAAAAGTGTCATCACTGTTACCGACCACGAAATTATCAACCTATCGATGTATTTTCGAAAAGAATATCGACGTACCGTCAAAAAAAAAAAAAGCAATCGGCTGCACATTGTCAATACTCTACCACTTATTATATATTCTGTACATCAACAAGCTAGCAGCTGGCTTATACCCCTTGGAGCAAGAAAGCAAGAACTGAAAAGAAAACGATGCACGTTCACGCTTGCCGATAACCGCTTTGCTAGCAATAGTAACTGCACATATCGAATTTCCCTGAAAAACTTCATGCCGACTTTCCTGTTCTTTCACCTCTGAAAATGCCAGTGACCTAGCAGCTGTAGTGTCGTAACTGGTGGTGAAGTTAAACGTTGCAATTCCTGTTGCCGAATGACGATTACGTCACCATTAGCCCTCCGCAAAGACCAATATTGTCATTTATATTTTTGATCATCAGTTTCAGCAGCTGTTTTTGAAGAATGTCGATGTGAAGAAATAGCAAAGTAGTTGCGTTAAAAATGTTTTTTAGCTTAGCTGGCGTGCTATTTATTCACTTCGATATTTTGTAACTCCTTTCACACCGTCACCCTCGGACTGCTTCTTTGTTCCACCCCCAAAAGAAAGAATGGGCGCGATGAAAGCTTAAAATGTAGTAAGGTAGTGAAAGTAAAGTTATTTTCTTCTACAATTTCAAAAGAACAACTTCAAATATTTGTCGAAATATTTCAAAAAAATGTAATATAAAATAAAAATATCGGCACCTGATATTACTATTTCGACATCGATTTGTCGGCGAAAGAAATATTACCGATACGTATCGATATTTTCTGAAAAAAAAATGTGTGTGTCGATGTTTTACCAACAGCCGGATAGGAAGTCGAACGTAGAACCCTCCTATCCGCATGCGATACCCCCATCAATTCTGCTACACAGACATGATTCGCGACCTGCACCACTGTTTTAATTTTATCAGCAGCTGTCTTCTACTGCGGAGACTTCAGAAATCTCTCCCTTGTTTCCCGCCAAAGGAAACTATCCTGGTTCGATCTCCAGTGCATCACATCCTTTAATCTGCCAGCGCGTTTTAAAACGGCACACTATCTGCTGCACGGTGAAAGATTCATTAGGAATGCATATGTTTTTAATAAGTCTACATAGCTGAGGTTGCGAGCATGGGGTGAATGTAACACGTGTGAAGATTCATTGTTAACCGAGAGGGGTGCATAATACTTCACTGCATTTTCCGCGCCATGTTTCCAGGAGATTCCCCTCTTCTGGAAACTAGGGACATGCTCATACGAAAAAATGCTTCTGCTTGTAATGCTCTGCTGGAAACCTGAAATCCGAAGAGCGTAATACTTTATTTGTTTCTCTTATCACCCAAACGACGAATTCTTACACTGACAAAATAGATATCAGCGTATGTGCACTAACATGAAAACAAGGTAATTGTCAAGCATGGGACTTGAAACAAACGTGACAGACGAAGTCGTCAGTGTTGGCTGTTGTGTCACGTGGGACACAGCCGCTTGCTACTGTGCGTCTGGCACGGTACCTGCGCACCACGCACATCGGTACTGTGGCTCTCGACCCAGAGGTAGAACCTGTAGGGATTAACTTTCCCTATCATTTTTGGATGTCAGTTGGAAAGGGTGAACTCTCTGGTTTCAGTCACTTTTCTGTGGCATCTCGTAAAGAAAGAAATCGTGACACTGGTGCTGCTGACCCCTAAGTTTAATGGGGCATTAAGTTTGTTTTGTAATTGAAGTGAGTACGCCTTGAACTGGTATACATCTACATCTACATTCATACTCCGCAAGCCACCTGACGGTGTGTGTCTGAGAGTACTTTGAGTACATCTATCGGTTCTCCCTTCTATTCCAATCTCGTATTGTTCGTGGAAAGAAGGATTGTCGGTATGCCTCTGTGTGGGCTCTAATCTCTCTGATTTTATCCTCGTGGTCTCTTCGCGAGATATACGTAGGACGGAGCAATACACTGCTTGACTCCTCGGTGAAGGTATGTTCTCGAACCTTCAACAAAAGCCCGTACCGAGCTACTGAGCGTCTCTGCTGCAGAGTCTTGCACTGGAGTTTAGCTATCATCTCTGTAACGCTTTCGCGATTACTAAATGATCCTGTAACGAAGCGCGCTGCTCTCCGTTGGATCTTCTCTATCTCTTCTATCAACCCTATCTGGTACGAATCCCACACTGCTGAGCAGTATTCAAGCAGTGGGCGAACAAGCGTACTGTAATCTACTTCCTTTGTTTTCGTAATGCATTTCCTTAGGATTCTTCCAATGAATCTCAGTCTGGCATCTGCTTTACCGACGATCAACTTTATATGACCACTCTATTTTAAATCACTCCTAATGCCTACTCCCAGATAATTTATGGAATTAACTGCTTCCACCTGCTGATCTGCTATATTGTAGGTAAATGATATGGGATCTTTCTTTCTATGTATTCGCAGCACATTACACTTGTCTACATTGCGATTCAGTTGCCATTCCCTGCACCATGCGTCAATTGGCTGCAGATCCTCCTGCATTTCAGTACAATTTTCCATTGTCACAACCTCTCGATATACCACAGCATCATCCGCAAAAAGCCTCTGTGAACTTCCGATGTCATCCACAAGGTCATTTGTGTATATTGTGAATAGCAACGGTCCTACGACACTCCCCTGCGGCACACCTGAAATCACTCTTACTTCGGAAGACTTCTCTCCGTTGAGAATGACATGCTGCGTTCTGTTATCTAGGAACTCTTCAATCCAATCACACAATTGGTCTGATAGTCCATATGCTCTTACCTTGTTCAGTAAACGACTGTGGGGAACTGTATCGAACGCCTTGCGGAAGTCAAGAAACACGGCATCTACCTGGGAACCCCTGTCTATGGCTCTCTGAGTCTCGTGGACGAATAGCGCGAACTGGGTTTCACACGATCGTCTTTTTCGAAACCCATGCTGATTCCTACAGAGTAGATTTCTAGTTTCCATAAAAGTCATTATACTCAAACATAATACGTGTTCCAATATTCTACAACTGATCGACGTTAGAGATATAGGTCTATAGTTCTGCACATCTGTTCGACGTCCCTTCTTGAAAACGGGAATGACCTGTGCCCTTTTCCAATCCTTTGGAGCGCTACGCTCTTCTAGAGACCTACGGTACACCGCTGCAAGAAGGGGGGCAAGTTCCTTCGCGTACTCTGTGTAAAATCGAACTGGTATCCCATCAGGTCCAGCGGCCTTTCCTCTTTTGAGCAATTTTAATTGTTTCTCTATCACTCTGTCGTCGATTTCAATATTTACCATTTTGTCGTCTGTGCGACAATCTAGAGAAGGAACTACAGTGCAGTCTTCCTCTGTGAAACAGCTTTGGAAAAAGAAATTTAGTATTTCGGCCATTAGTCTGTCATCCTCTGTTTCAGTATCATTTTGGTCACAGAGTGTCTGGGCATTTTGTTTTGATCCACGTACCGCTTTGACATAAGACCAAAATTTCTTAGGATTTTCTGCCAAGTCAGTACATAGAACTTTACTTTCGAATTCATTGAACGCCTCTCGCATAGCCCTCCTCACATTACATTTCGATTCTTTTCATTTCACACTAATACTTAATAATAAGCTAAAAACTACGCTCCACTATACCGAAGGCCCCCTACTATCTGTTCGACCCTAGCCTGACTACATGGGAGTAATTGGTACAATATCAGTATTAAGGCCCTGAAAATACTCCCCTTGTTATACGAAATTCTGGTCGATCAACGAACAACAACGCCGTCTGACTGAGTAACGTTAACCAAGCGAGGTGGCACAGTGGTGAGCACGTTGGACTCCCACTCGGTAGGAAGACGGTTAATATTCGCGTCCTTCCATATAAATGTACGTTTTCCGTTTCCCCATAAATGTCACCAGCAGGTGCCAAATGTTTCACTTGAAAGGACAGGGCTGATTTTCATCGCCGTCTTCGAAACATTCCGAGCTTATGCTCCATTTCAAATGAAGTAGATGTCGACGGGACGTTAAACCCTACTTTGTCGTCCGTCTTTAATGTTATACTCCGTAGTAGGCAACACTTTCATAGCGCAACGGAAAACGTAAAGAGGTCTGTAACATATGTTTCAGAAATTTAAAACTACGAACAACTCTCTATCAGTCAAACACAAACAGAAAGTTTTCTCTTATAGAGAAGCTGTAGGCTACACTTTGTATGTCCTAATAACCATTACTAAGAAGTACCAATCACAAAGACTCTCTCAACATATTCACGATAGAAGCACGTGTCTCGAAGTTCTCTACGACTGTAAACTTCCTTAAATTTACAATAGATTGTACTCGCATCAACTGCCAACGTACACAAAAGATAAATGAGCGCATGGGAACCGAGTACAAAATCGTAAATTTCATAAATACCTTTCGGATGAAATAATTAAGTAGAAGTTTGAAATTAATTTCTGTTATGTTCAACAAATAAGGAGGAAAGCTCACTAACGAATTTACATGTGTCCTCCAAGTGACCATGTGAGAATACACAAACCACATATTATAAGAAGCAGAGCAAAACAACCCCATATATTTTCAGATCCCCTTGATATCATTAAATAAGTGGAACCACGCTATATATTCGACAACACTGAATCAGAAATTAAGACAGTCCTGAATTTAAAGATAATGTGAACAATTAACATGAGAAAATGACAGAAGTACACTAACTTCTGCGAAAAATTGCGAAATCAGAACACTACAACTAACTTTACACCACAAGTCATGCACCTGATCTTGCGCATGTGATTAGCATTGAGGAATTGTCAATTATTGCTCACCTCAAGAGCTATGTGCGAATCGAGGCCCTGTGTGCTATGCTCCGATCAGGTAAATCTCGAGGAATGGAGTCAAAGAGGGCTCTGGTGGCTTTCTGTGGAGTCTCAGTCCACGTGGCCCACGTGTGGTGGCACAGTGGCAAGACACTACACTCGCGTTTGTGATTTTGTCGCTTCAAAGACCGGGTGGCCGTCCATATTTAGATCTTGTGCGGTTCCTCTAAATCACGATTGGGTAAATATGGGGACCGTTGCATTAGAAAGAATGCAGGTGATTTCCTTTAGCCGGCCGCGGTGGTCTCGCGGTTCTGGCGCTGCAGTCCGGAACCGCGGGACTGCTACGGTCGCAGGTTCGAATCCTGCCTCGGGCATGGGTGTGTGTGATGTCCTTAGGTTAGTTAGGTTTAAGTAGTTCTAAGTTCTAGGGGACTTATGACCTAAGATGTTGAGTCCCATAGTGCTCAGAGCCATTTGAACCATTTTTTGATTTCCTTTACCAGCCATCACAATGTGAGTTTGTACTCCCTCTCTAGTGATCTCTTCATGGACGAGATATTACAGGCTTATCTTTTTTCATTTACGTTCACACGATTTTCAAATGAGCCCGTTAAAGTTTCACGGAATTATATGGAGGGCTATGACGAACCCCATAAACCATATCTAAGACATGTTTGACGAGCGAACGAATAGGATTTGTAATGATTTACGATTACAACATTTGATCTACATGCACATTTGAGCAGAAAATGCCGAAAATGGCGAAAGCAGTATAGCAGAAAGGATGTTGCCCCAGTAAGTGCTTATGCAAACAAGGAAGCCACTTGGTCTAGCCTCTGCATGTAAGAAAGCCGCTCATTTGTACTCTCCTTGATCAAGTAGGTAACAATGGAATGACTGAATGTACCTTATCATACCAAAAATAATGTCAGACACTTTGAATTGAGTCTACGTGAGAAATTAAAAAAAAGTTCCCACCACCGCTGCTCTAGGCCAATTGATTGATGGTGGTGTTGCTGAATTACTGTAATCTGTTAGGTCTTGACTGCCTAGGAATTTTCCTCCACCACCAGTCCAAGTTACGGCTTACTCCACAACTCACCCTGGTATAGATAAACCCATGTAGATGAACTTGTCATTCGTGCTCTGTACTTTGGTCGAGAAGTGTGAGGAGTCATCAGCTGCGGCAGCAGTAACGGCAGAGCCAGCCATTGCCTCCAGGTATAATAGAAATAAGAAACCTACTGGTAAGAATATGTAAGCCCTCTCCCAGTAATTATGGCTACCACTGTCCAACGTATCAACAAGGAGAGGTGTTCTCCTCGGAGCCATGTACGACGGTGTAAAAACAATGGTCATACAAAATTGTAACCGACATGGACAGGAAACGAGTATTACGCTTTGTCAATGACAAACAGTTTATACTTCGACAGGAAATGCTGCTTCCATTGAATGTAGGTCCGTCTTAACCACTTCTCGAGGGTATTTTGTGAAGGGAAGTATATGTAATGGACACTAAGAGTCGGGATATTTCGCAATAGGCCATTTCTCAGCGCACTAAATAAAGTTTCACGTCTTCAGTGGCCCCAGAAAACAGCGAAAATCAAATGACACGAAACGTCGAGTTAACTGAGAGCCAACACAGGCGTTTAATCCACAGCAGATGTAGGCAGCAGTTCAGGCTGTAGTTGGTTTCTAGTCTTTTTGAAGGCGTTTTTTCTACCATTACTTGGGACCCGTTATCCATGTTAACATAGTAAGATGTTTATACCTACATTCTCGGTGCCCAAGTGTCGCTCTTTCTCTTTACATCGTTATGATTGGTAAGTTGTGGACACTCCCGTTTTTCCAGACAACCGCAACTGCTCAAAAGGCTGCAAAAACACCTACCTGGTTTGGCAAACACTCAGGCACGCTATAGCCGCTCGACTGGCCGGCTGAATATCTTATCTTAGACTCAAAGAGAATGCCTACAACTACTTCAAAGAGCGAGAAGCACGCAGTAATGTACATCTCCACAATTTGGCAGCTCTATGGAGCGTAATGATCAAATAGTGGTCTCAATTGGATATATCATACCTGAAAAAGACTTTGGACTCTGGTCTTCACCATTCATTATCAAGACTAGACTGGATGTTACACGGTATTGACGTGATATCTGCTGGTGGTAAGTAATACAGGTGACCAATCGTTAAAGCAACCACTTAGGCGATATGCAGCCGGCTGGCGAACCCGGCTGATTGTGCCCACAGTGTCGGTGGCAGGAGGTTTGCAGTAAATGTATTATGGTCTGTAGAGTAAATTATTTCCATCACACATCCCAAAAACACAGTAAAGACAAATAAATTACATATACTAAGCTGCAACAGCATCCCTTCATTGTTCAGGCATGTCTAACTCATGCTTAGGAGATTGCTTATTAAACACTGCATTTCCCTCTGATAAATGGCAGCAATTTCTTGACGAATATTAGTTTTACGTTCATATAAATTGTGGGGATTTGATTTGTACCCTATCCCTTTACTAACCCCCTCACCAGAAACAAAAGCCACCGGGGGTTACATTGGGAGAATGGGGACATCATGTGTTGTCAGTGATAAATCTATCTTTATGGAAGTCCTGTAATGAGAAATTGACTATATGTGCTGTGGTGTCACCGCCAGACACCACACTTGCTAGGTGGTAGCCTTTAAATCGGCCGCGGTCCGTTAGTATACGTCGGACCCGCGTGTCGCCACTATCAGTGATTGCAGACCGAGCGCCGCCACACGGCAGGTCTAGAGAGACTTCCTAGCACTCGCCCCAGTTGTACAGCCGACTTTGCTAGCGACGGTTCACTGACAAAATACGCTCTCATTCGCCGAGACGATAGTTTAGCATAGCCTTCAGCTACGTCATTTGCTACGACTTAGCAAGGCGCCATATTCAGTTACCATTGATATTGTGAATTATGTACCGTCAAGAGCGACGTTCATCATTAATGGATTAAAGTTAAGTATTCCACCAGCTACGTCCGTTTTTCTAAATTCTAATTTCCTTGTCCTGTTCCAGACCTCACGCCAGCCTGCGTGAGCTAAAACGCGTGCATTTCGGCCTCCTCTAGTAACACGGTGTTGGCTCTCCTGCCAACCACAACATGTGCTGTCACAGGGTCCCGCTGAATGCTCTTGAAAGCATGTTCTCTCTCACTTAATTGAGCAAAAAGAGACAGCAAAAGGTATTGCACATATCACTCAATGTTAGTGTGTCCTAGAAAAAATAGGGCCTATTGCTCTCTCGCCACTAATAGGACACTAAACTCGCGTTTCTTAATCATTCAGAATGCTTCATCTACTACGTTAGGCTTTTCAGCTCTCCAGGAACAGTTACTTTATGAATTAACATACCCACTTGATTTGTATGAAAAGAAAGATGATCAATTTCTCCATCATGAACTGTATTCAACATCTGTTCATAAAACTACAAACTTTCTGTGGGATCAACCGGTTTATGTTCTTGCTCTGCAGTTACTTTATAGGACTGTAATTTTAATAACTTTGTATCGTTTGAACAGAACCAGAGGAAATTCCCAGTTTCTAAGAAAGATGTCGTACTGATTTACTAGATCTTTCCATAGCATTCCCAGTATTACCCAAAGTGGCTTCTGCGAGTAGTGAACATGACTGTCTATAGAATGAAATTTTCACTCTGCAGCGGAGTGTGCGCTGATATGAAACTTCCTAGCAGATTAAAACTGTGTGCCTGACCGAGACTCGAACTCGGGGCATTTGCCTTTCGCGAGCAAGTGCTCTACCAACTGAGCTACCCAAGCAAGACTCACGCCCCGTCCTCACAGCTTCACTTCCGCCAGTACCACGTCTCCTACTTTCCAAACTTCATAGAAGCTCTACTGCGAACTGTGTGCCGGACCGAGAAAGGCACAGGTCCCCAGTTCGAGTCTCGGTCCGGCACACTGTTTTAATCTGCCAGGAAGTTTCATGACTGTCTATGTTTCCTGTCAAGAGTGCTTTCTGTTTCACGATGTTTACATGTCAATCGATGAGTCATACGCCGATTAGAGACTTGAAAATCAGGAAATTCCTGTCGATAAAATCTCCTTACTGCACACACTTATTCTCATTTATGAATCACACACGAATACTTTTTGAAGAACAGACCGATTATACTTCGCCATTTCACTCGAAACAGTTCCAATCAACGAACAGCTGCACGATTTCTACACAATCAGACACATCGCAGCGGAGATAAATGTACCTCCCATCAGCTCTGCCGCCGGCTGGTTGCCAGGGGTAACAAGATGCCTGCCAGGCGGTCGCGTTGAGGGCTGATCACCCTATATTTTTTCAGTGAACTTATCACCCGTAGGGACGAACCGTGCGATTCTGAAGGATGCTGACGTTGCGTTCAGCATCAAGGTCGATCCTCCAGGCAGTGGACTGGAGTGATTGGGGTGGTAAACCTGGGGGCGGCCGAGCCGGTGCGGCTTGCTCGTTAGCAGTGAGCGAGGCGGTGCTCATTGGCCGGCTGTGCCGCGCCGCACTCATTTAACTGGTGCTGCCCCCCTGCGCTGGCGCGGGTCTCCACCATAAAGCAAATGAGGCGGCAAGGCCGTCCCACCCACCCACCCACCCACCCACACACACACACAATGGCGGCCCGCCCTGTCCCCTGTCCGCCTGACCGCAGCCGCCCAGTACAAAGGCCGCCACTCCGCCAGATTAAAGTCTCTGTGTCGCCGTTATTTGCGCGCATTCTGCGTATTTGGTCTCGCATTGATACCCCCTCATTTATTTTTTCCGAGTTAATGGATACTTGCAATATGAAAATGTGCGCATTAAGGCCGCCCACACCTCAGGGAGACCAACCGATACCTCTACAGAGCAAGCCATTATTTTAAAGGTGTCGTATAAGACTAATTAACAACATTTACCACTAGCACATTCTTCTTCTATAGACAAATTATTTCATTCCGTATTTTGGAGAGCTTTGTTGTTGTTGTTAGTCCAGGGTCTATACCTCAATAACCATAAGAGTAAACCTCAAGTAAACAAACACAAACGTGATTATTGGTTGATAGCGGTGTCGCTATTTGTTGCACATCAGCTTCGCTGATAACTGCCATAAACAAACAGCAGTCGCGCTTGCTTTGTTTCACAGACTGCGCGCAATGTCATCTGCGACACTGCGCGGCTGCAATAACATCTCTGAGTCGGCTGTTCCTCGCGGATGCTGGCAGCACTCTACACATAGCTCCATAACTGCAATTTAAAGTGCAGACACATTACGTGGACTGGTGGAACGCGGAGTCACCTGCAGTTAATTTGCCGTCCAGTAAATGGGGCACGCCTTTTTAGTAGCTTTCAGTATCAGCATGGCTTCCAGAGAGTCCGCACCGCTTAATTGTGAGGAAGGTAACGGTCGGGAAAGTGACGTGACAAAGATTACAAAATTTTATCTCTTTTTTTTTTTTTTTTTTTTTTTTTTTAATGGACTTGTAGTCCGGGGTGATATGTTACAATACAGCATCACCGGTCTATTGAGGTCTAACTGTGTTGGTGAGGCAGTAAATTTCCACAGGGCAGTGACTGCGTTGAGGAAATTACTATTATATTATAGTTTTGATATCTCTACTGCGAGAGAGAAAATTTTTTTCAATGATTTGATAGACTTCATAATAAAGTAATAATTAATTTTCGTTATTTCAATTGTGCGCGCTACTGCCTGCATACCTTTATAACAATTTAGTACCCAACACAGGACTTTCCCCTCTTCTTAATTAGGTGACATTAGCAACATTTCAAAAGAGATTAACTCAATTAATGCGGACTTTCGTAATCTATGATGAACATGACACAGTTGAACAAACGATTTTAAAGTATATTCAGAATTTGTCATTTCTTTGCAATTCATGGTTTCGCAAAGTGACTTTTCCAAATTTCCTAATAAATCTCCCAATTACAATTTAAAATGCAGGCACTTTATGTGAACTCATTGCACTCACTTCACGTGTAGTTTTCACATCTTCAACTTTTATAGTCCTGTCCTCCTTAGTTGCGCGCAATATTACGGTATATTAATAATTTTTATTTATGGACCGTCTGACAGCAACTGAATAAAACACAATTTTAGTGCCATACGCGTTTCGCCTTTATATTAAAAAAAAAAAAAAAGAGAGAGAACTCTTCCCCACATCATCTGGAGACACACACACACACACACACACACACACACACACACACACACACAGAAAAAAAATAAAATAAAATAAAAAAAATAATATACACACACACAGCACAAAAAATATATATCACACCAAAACACACACACACACACACATACACACACACACACACAAACGCACACACAAATGTATACACTTACAGACCACAGATACTTCAATAGTTACACTCATAAGTTTGGCAATAACATTCGATCTTTGGCAAAAGCATTTGACAGTCGTCAACAGAAACCAAAACATTCCTTTAAAACAAGCGTTCTGTGCATAGTGGTGTGGAATGGCGAAAAAAACCGCAAATTGGCGTTCATAAGAAGAAGAACAACACCAAAAATGCAACAGGAGCGTAATATGTAGGAAATTGTCCACGCAACCTGTAAGTACAGTTCTAAACATTACTACTTAATAGGAAATACCAACAACCAGAACTGTTTATAACCTATAGGCACAATGACAAAAATGTAAATAAATAAGCTAACATATGTACGTATTCCAGGCCACTGATGATGCCTTGCAGAAAATAAAGGCGAAACGCGTATGGTACTAAAATTGTGTTTTATTCAGTTGCTGTCAGACGGTCCATAAATAAAAATTATTAATATACCGTAACACGTGTAGTTTGTTTGCCGCCCAGTAAATGAGACGCGACTTTTTAGAACTGTCAATAGCAGCAGTTTACGGAGAACTGTTGCCCAAACGCTGTTCATTGCCGCAGGTAAGCCAAATGAGAAAATGAAAAAAAAAGTACATTTGAGATTTCAAAGGACTTCCTTTCACACGACCAGAAATCAGTTAATGCTTTGTCAAATTTCATTCCAGAGAAGTATAGAGTATTATGATTTTTGAAGGGGACTCATTACACTTACATGGAAATCAAGCAGTCCAATTAACTTCTGTTTCGATTCATTTTTGTAAATAGACGCAACTTCTCAAACAACCTTTCACACAATCCAAGCAAAGCAATTACCAACGAGAAATCAATAAATAGAAACTATCACTAAAACTAATAATTTTTTAAAAGAATCTTTCACGGTCAGCAGCCAAAGCGGATGTTGTCATGCTCTTGGAGGTACGTCCTACTTAAGCATTAGACACACTATTACTGTGATACTGTAACTGGAGCTTTAAGATGTTCTAATGTATTAACAGTCATCACAGTTACTCTTGATCATATTTAGCTATTAAATTTTTATTTCAAAAGTCGTGTTTAGTCGCAGCCTCCGTAAGCGCAATAGTTGTGGTTTTTATTGTCGCGCTGTTGATACGAGCTGTGAAAATTGGTGATAAAGCTTCCTGCTCTGTAGTGATCAAGCGCGTGGAATACCATTTAAAACGGTGAGAAGCAGATCGTTCTTGATGTTTCTCACAAGTTTATAGAGAAAATCGGCTTTTAAGTTCACCGAGCAACGTGTTCACTAAAATTGCTGCAAATTTATTGACGGGACGCTTGCCATAATCCGGAAAATGGTAATCCGCTGTTCTGAGGATTGCTGATTCGGATCACGTTTTGTTCCATTATTTTACTGGTTCTTATTCGTTCAGTTCGAATACTTACATCATTTAGATATAAAATTCATGAAATACATCCCAATTAAGACTTATATATTCATCATTTCTTATGAAAAACGCACATCTTCATATTTATAATTACACATCGCACCAAAAATTCGGATTTTATTGCAGATATAGATACTTGACTATCAATATTTTAAAAAAAGATTTTTAATGAAGGTTATTTAAATTAAGAAAACATAACAATTTACATTTTGGAACAGAAATATGGACTCAAATACTTTTATTTGGACTACGATTATTGTCTCATATCACAGATGTGATGATGATGATGTTTGGTTTGTGGGGCGCTCAACTGCGTGGTTATCAGCGCCCGTACAATTACCCAATCTTTTGCTCAGTCCAATTTCGCCACATTCCTGGATGATGATGAAATGATGAGGACAACACAAACACCCAGTCATCTCGAGGCAGGTGAAAATCCCTGACCCCGCCGGGAATCGAACCCGGGACCCCGTGCTCGGGAAGCGAGAACGCTACCGCGAGACCACGAGCGGCGGACGAATCACAGATGTGGTCTCACACGAGCCACAGTGGTAAACACCTTAAAAACATGGGAAACAATCATTTTCACGCCATCCAACACACCATACAAATGCTGCATTTTTAGAGTTGCTACCACAATATTCCTGTGTGGACACTACTAAATTGATCGGAAGCCAAGCTAAGGGATATATCGCGTGAAATAACAAGACTTTTAAGCTTAGAGACGTACCGAAACTACTGGACGGATGCAAAGCAGCACACCAGGACAAGAGGAGGGAATGTGGCGCTTTGGTTGGTTTCGTGAATTCTGTTGTTGATTGCCCAGCTATCAACGTGGCAGATGACGGAAGTTCCAGTACTGAGACGTATTCGTCAGTTTCCGACACGGAAGGAGCTCAGAGATTACCACACGACTGGCTGTAATATCTTGAGAGGCTGAAACAGTTAACTGAGCCTCAAAATCCATGCAATACGCTTTTACGTCGTATATAACTCACGCAGAAAAATTACTCCGTGTTTAATTCAGGCATTTTCATCTCCCTTATTTTTAAACAAAATATTGTATTAACTAAGAACAAGAGCATGCTATGTTTTCTGTCTGGTCCACTGAGAAGAGTGTTGCCTTTAAGTTTTGTCGTATATTATTTCATTCTATTTGAAAATTAAACAACATTCGAAGTTATATTGTTTCTCTCCTTGTCTTCTTCTACTTTTTAGCTGCGACTGTTCACGACACTGCAGGTTAGTTGGATCAGCTGCCTGTCCAAGTTAAATTTACGGGTAATGGTGTTTTTCCGTATTATCGCCGAGCCGATATGCGGGCAACACACAGCGCAAAATACACTCCTGGAAATTGAAATAAGAACACCGTGAATTCATTGTCCCAGGAAGGGGAAACTTTATTGACACATTCCTGGGGTGGTCAGATACATCACATGATCACACTGACAGAACCACAGGCACATAGACACAGGCAACAGAGCATGCACAATGTCGGCACTAGTACAGTGTATATCCACCTTTCGCAGCAATGCAGGCTGCTATTCTCCCAGGGAGACGATCGTAGAGATGCTGGATGTAGTCCTGTGGAACGGCTTGCCATGCCATTTCCACCTGGCGCCTCAGTTGGACCAGCGTTCGTGCTGGACGTGCAGACCGCGTGAGACGACGCTTCATCCAGTCACAGACATGCTCAATGGGGGACAGATCCGGAGATCTTGCTGGCCAGGGTAGTTGACTTACACCTTCTAGAGCACGTTGGGTGGCACGGGATACATGCGGACGTACATTGTCCTGTTGGAACAGCAAGTTCCCTTGCCGGTCTAGGAATGGTAGAACGATGGGTTCGATGACGGTTTGGATGTACCGTGCACTATTCAGTGTCCCCTCGACGATCACCAGTGGTGTACGGCCAGTGTAGGAGATCGCTCCCCACACCATGATGCCGGGTGTTGGCCCTGTGTGCCTCGGTCGTATGCAGTCCTGATTGTGGCGCTCACCTGCACGGCGCCAAACACGCATACGACCATCATTGGCACCAAGGCAGAAGCGACTCTCATCGCTGAAGACGACACGTCTCCATTCCTCCCTCCATTCACGCCTGTCGCGACACCACTGGAGGCGGGCTGCACGATGTTGCGGCGTGAGCAGAAGACGGCCTAACGGTGTGCGGGACCGTCGCCCAGCTTCATGGAGACGGTTGCGAATGGTCCTCGCCGATACCCCAGGAGCAACAGTGTCCCCAATTTGCTGGGAAGTGGCGGTGCGGTCCCCTACGGCACTGCGTAGGATCCTACGGTCTTGGCGTGCATCCGTGCGTCGCTGCGGTCCGGTCCCAGGTCGACGGGCACGTGCACCTTCCGCCGACCACTGGCGACAACATCGATGTACTGTGGAGACCTCACGCCCCACGTGTTGAGCAATTCGGCGGTACGTCCACCCGGCCTCCCGCATGCCCACTATACGCCCTCGCTCAAAGTCCGTCAACTGCACATACGGTTCACGTCCACGCTGTCGCGGCATGCTACCAGTGTTAAAGACTGTGATGGAGCTCCGTATGCCACGGCAAACTGGCTGACACTGACGGCGGCGGTGCACAAATGCTGCGCAGCTAGCACCATTCGACGGCCAACACCGCGGTTCCTGGTGTGTCCGCTGTGCCGTGCGTGTGATCATTGCTTGTACAGCCCTCTCGCAGTGTCCGGAGCAAGTATGGTGGGTCTGACACACCGGTGTCAATGTGTTCTTTTTTCCATTTCCAGGGGTGTATATCCTCATCATCGTACTTGACTGTACAGACCACACCCTAATCTCCACTCCATGTGAAACGAAATTCAATGAGATTCCAGCAAACGCGGAAGAATACACAATGAAAATTTTACATCTGGTTCATTCTTATGATGAACGCAGTATAGTAGAATGTCATTATCATCTTGCTGAGGTTGGAAGTTCCTGTTCAAGTTTTTTCCGAGCTGGCGATTTAAGCTTAGGTTCTTAAACGCCGCCTTTTGAAGAACGCAATGTACATCATTTGTCTACTCATCCATACATGTTTCGACATGTTTTATCTTCTGTAGGTCATTTATGTCTATAAAAATATAATAAAACTTTTATGGTCGTTTTTCTGTTTTGAATCTAAAACTACATCATTGCCATTTCTTTACTTTGGTTTGATTGCTGACATCGAATTACGTTAATTGTGAAAGTGGGATTGTACAGGGTTGGCTTGCATTTGTCTCGTTTTACAGTTTCACACCATATCATCTGCAAAGAATGTGCTTAAGAGTTACTAACAGCGAATACAGTTTTTCCGAGAGTAGTAGCGGTGTATGTTCTGTACTTACGTCTTCTGTCTCGTCGTGCATCTTTCGTGTGTTGACGATTTTGATACTAACTAGGCGTTTTGCAGTTCACCTGTAGCTGCTATCACTCGCTTCTATATACAAAACGATAAGAGTGTTTGGGTGTAAACGTAGGTTATGTCGCCATAGTCACGGACAGATGCAATGTTATTGTCTCTGCGCACTTGTTCATCCTTTTGTTTTTATTGAGTTCGGCGCTATTTTTGAATGTCTTGACGCAGCACACGCAGACACAGACATAAAAAAAGTCTCTATCCCAGCAGACGCACCACAAAAATTCGCAAATAACATACTGGCTAATTATACTCCAGAAAGTACTCTATGACGCAGTGAGAACGTCTGCGAGCATCATTGATAGTATATGATGGAAACAGATTAGCCACCATAATAATTTGCAGAAGGACGTAATCGTTAACACAATTGATCGTCAGTGAAATTTCCTTAGAAGAGGCACGATCAATCTCCATTTTTAACTGGGACGTCAGAAGACCACGAAGACGATGTTAGTACAGGGGTCGAAACGTCGAATGTGAACTGTGAAATTTGTAGAGCTACATGACTCGTGTAACAACCGAGACTTACATTTCCTATGATTGTATCAAAGAAAACTGTGTGCAACTCAATAGACAATCAGTCTTCGTGATGAAACATCATTTTCTTATTTCATTGTGTTGCAAATGAAATTTGCTTTGCCCCGATATGGTTTAGAAATCTTTTTTTTTCATAAAATTCACTAATAAAGCTAAGGTTTTACATTACAAAACTTACGTGTATAAGATAGAAAAACACATTTTACCTTTCAAATTATTTTATTATCCTCTCTGGAATGCTTAAATTAATAATGTTAACGAAATTCTCGACTATGCTGGTGCCCTAATAGCCGAATCAACACAGATCAAAAAACGGTCGAATATAGGGAATAGTTCAATTGCTCGGAAATTTTCGTTCAGTGTTACCAAGTAATGCCGCGAACAACATACTAAAAATTCTGACTGGTGAGGGAAGAGTGTGGGGGTGGAGCTGTGTTTGAACGTCCGTTTAGTAGATTGATGTCGAACGACACGGAAACTCCTTAGGATTGGCTGCAGAAATGTATGGCTCATGAGGAGCTGCGTGATCTCTGTACTCCATTTTCTTTATCTGCTTATGCAAAGTCGTTGTCCTAACCAGGCTGCTGGTTGCACTTTGGAACTCACGCGTGACTCCTTCCGCTGATCTGATGCGGTTTCTTACAGACACCCTCAACGATGCTCAACGGTCCCCATCCATCAGGCCCGTCTTTTCTTGATTTAGCTGTCACTGTTCCTTCGCCTTCCGGCTTCACAGTTACATCACCGACAGTCGACTCGGACGGCGTGAGAAGGGCTGAAATGTCCCTGATGAATTTGTTACTCAGGTGACATCCAGTGACTGGTGCACGTTTGAAACCATTGACTGACCCATTCTGCTGATACTGCTCCACACAATACTACTCCCCCTCCTTTTAGACTTTTGGATTCGTCTCTCGTGATATCGACTGGTTGGTTCCACAATACACAAAGGTGTCCGGAGACTTTTGATCAGACAGTGTAGAGTTGATGCAGCATGGAAAGGCGTACCAGAGTGTCTCATCCAAGCTGAGTTGAAGCAGGTGCTCAGCTGGGCGGAAGCTGTTGTTGCTACTAGACTTCTGTCTACTAATTTTCTCAGTACTTATATCCATAAATCAGTAAGCTAATTACATGTTCCGTAGATCATTTGAACGATTCCCTTGCGAAAATCACGTGGAACAAGTCAGTTTACAACATTCATTGACTAGTTTCAACATTAATGAATACATCGTTTTTAGTCTTACTCTTGCAATTATACTTTTTCTTTATGTTTTAATGGCCACCGGTTTTTACACAGAAATTTGTCAGTGGAATAGAAGGAGTTGTCCAGGAGAAATGATTTTAAATTATATTTAAAACCTTTATGTTATTCGGCAAATGATAGAACTTTTTCCTTGCTGCATATCTAACTCCTTTCTGAGCCCCTGACTGCGTCAACAGCGGGTAATAAAGGTCACTTTCCCACTAGTCTTGTAAGTATGGACGTAACTGTCTTTCTCAAATTGTGATGGATTACTGATGATGAATTTTACTAACGAATTCAAGCTACTTCAAGTGGTGCCTACAAGACGTCCGTGATCGGATTTTTTCCTACTACTCGCTTTTGTGCAATCAACACTTTCTCTCTAAGTGATGAATTACCCCAGAAAAATTATTTCGTAACACGTTATCGGTGGAAATATGTAAAATATGTCAGGACATTGCTAAAACTGTTTTCAAGATTAGCAGTTATACGAAGAGCAAAAGTAGATGAACTCATTCGTTTGCAAATCTGAGTTATGTGCTTCTTCTTCATCAATACGTAAACCCAGAAATTGGGAGCATTCTGTTCTGTTTACCGACCCCTGCTCATGTGTTGCGTCGGTTGTTGGTACAGCTCTGTTTGTTGCAAAGAACTGACTTTGGTGTGTCTTTTCAAAATTCAGGGAGTCCGTTTCCAGAGAACCACTTGATAATTCTCTGGAAAATGTCATTTAACACCTCTTCCATCGCTTTCTCATTAATGGGACTTATTGTAACTCTAGTAACGTCTGAAAAGAGTGCCAGTTTTGCTTGTCGATTGTCAAGTGGAAGGTCATTCACAGACGTAAGGAATAGGAGTGGACCCAACATTGAATCCTGTGGGATTCCCCTTGTGATTTCTTTTTTTCTCCTACACACTAAGACGTTTTACCTTTCTGACATTGTCTGAATTATTCAGTACAACATTTTGCGTTATGTTTGTCAAATATGATTCAAAGCAGCTGTGCATAAAGCAATCGGTTGCATAAAACTCGAGTTTTTCTAAGAGAGCAACATGATATACGCAATTAAATGCCTTTGAAAGACCACAAAAAATACCAACTGGTAATACATTTTTTTAAAGAGTAAACCGCCATTTGACTCTTCATTACTATATTTATCCATATCAGATTTCGGCTTTTATGCCATTCTCAAGTACAATGCTAGAAGTTGCTAAACCATTATTGTGTCACACACGTTAAGGAAGTCCAAAGTAGGTAAACAAGCGCAATACATGTCTTTAGTTCATATTAAAGACATGTGTTAGTCTTCTTTATCCGCTTTGTACTGGTTTAAGAGATATGACACAATAATAGTCTAGCAAATTCCAGCACATATACTTGAGAATGGCATAAAAGCAGAAAATGGATTGTATAGAAAATGAATATACGTAGTAATACGCAGTCAAACAGCGGTTTACTCTTTTTTTAAAAAAAAAAAGTAGAAAATATTGCATGACTGTGGCTCAACACCATTGAAAAGTGGGAATATATCATTATATATATTATACGGACAATACACGAAATTTCATTATTTGCAGTGCCTCCTGGTGTTGCAGTTTTAACGGGTAGTAGTGTAGGCTTTAGGAAAGGTAAAGGTGCCTGAGAGACAGTCGATTATGGAAGCAAGCCTGAAAAAAAATCATGACATGTTCATAGGATTTGTCGTCCTGGAGAAAGCGTTCGGCAGTGTAAAATGATACAAAGAGTTAGGAATCCTGAGAAAAATAGGGATACGTATGGGGGAAAGACGGGCAATATACAATGTGTACAAGAACTAAGAGGAAACAGTAAACGTGGAAGACCAAGAACGAAGTGCACAGATGAATAGGTTATAAGGCAGGGATGTAGTCTTTGGCCTATGTTGCACAATCTATACGTGGAAGAAGCAGTGACGGAGATAAAAGAAAGGTTCAAGAGTGGAATTAAAATTCAAAGTGAAAGGATATCAGGTTAAGATTCACAGATGACATTGCTGTCCTCAGTGAAAGTGAAGTAGAACTACAAAACAGTGTTGAATGGAATGAGCAGTGTAATGAGTACAGAATATGGATTGAGAGTAACTGGAAGAAAGGCGAAAGTAACGAGAAGTAGTGAAAATGAGAACATGTAACCTCCCCCTCACTTATCGACCTTAATGACAGTGAAAAATTAAACCGCGTGTACCTAATGGAAATTTGGGAAAAGCAATCGTCACCGAAGTTAATCTGTCGGTAAAGAGGGAGGAAAGGGTTACATCTAAATGAAAGGAAAAGTGCTAATGAAACTGGTGGAAATTAATTTTGAAAAGGGGTAAAGTTAATAAAGAAAGTAAATGTGCAGCCGTTACGTTAACAATTAACTAGCGGTGATTAGGTATTTGAGATTTGGGGGAAATTACGGTCACCAGTCCTAAGGACAATTACTAAAGTAACTGAAAAAGCAAGATTATTACACATATAATTAGCACTAGAAGCGTGGCAACTGAAGGTTGACACGTGTAGTGTGAAAACTGTAAGTTTGTCAGAAGTAATAAATTTCGCTTCACTCTGACTTAATTTAGCAAAAGAATTAATAAAACCGGAAAATCGAAAGTTAATTTAGTGACTGAAGTTAATAGTGAGCTTTCTTTCTCAAGCACATCGAAATTCAGTAAAATAGGGTTAGGCTTGGACTACCTCAACAATCATTTCAAAAGCTACTTGCATCTACGCAATTTAGAAATAAGAGACTTAACTTTGAACTTGAATTAAATGATTCTGAACAATTAACAATAGTAAAATTTAGTACGTACCAAGCTGAGCTGCAGTCACAGGTAAGCTAAAATACGGTAACAAAGCTTAATTCGTGCTTGTGTAATCTAAATATTGTAGCCAGCTATTAATGTCTTAACTGAACTTTGAAATTAATGCAGTGAAAGCGAATTAGCTATATTACTTTAATGCTGGCGTTTGAATTTCAACGACACTCGGGTTCATTTCGGAAAAGGAAGGGACTCTGCTTGGTAATGCAATTGGGACAATGAGCAACAAACGTTCATGCTAAGTTGCTGTAATTATAGTGACGAAAATTGAACAGTTTGAAAAGCTGAGGTCTGCCATACAGTTCTAAAACTTTACTTGCGTCCAGTCTTCCTTGTCGGTTGATTGAAGGTTTGAAGCCGTCGGTCGAGGAGGTGGCGACAGTCACTCATTGTCGGCCGTCGCTGTTGCAGAAGCTGGATGTTGGCGCGCCTTCTCGACACGGTCACCAGACGAAACGGGCTCTTGATGTGCGCTAGTTAATGTTTCTCGTCCGCGACACCGTGTCAGAAACTATCATCGCAAGTCGAGCGCAATTACATGCTGCCAAACACCGAAATCACGGCAACTCGCGGGAGCGTCACACAACACACCTGCTCCACTCGGTACTCCAGCCACACTCCTTCTGCCCGCGCTCCAAGCGGCAGAGTTGACACTCCCAAAGATCCTACACACTTTGATTCTTTACACGACCTATCGATGTAATCGTTCGATAGCAGTTTTCCCTAGGCAAGACGCAGCGTAAAAATACAAATAATATTTACGAAACAAACCAATTATACATCGACATAAATGCATAAATATATATATATACAAATAGTAAAACAATTACATTATACGAAGACACAGAAATGTTATATATTCAGGCAACAAAAATAAGGAAAACAAATTTATAGTACAATAGATGGAAATAGGAGGATATGCATTTCCGGCGTTACAAACAGACACAAACTTAACACCATATTTGGCGATCACAAAATAGATGTTGCTACCTAGGGAGCAAAATAACCACGACGGATGGAGCAAGGAGAATATAAAAATCATACTAGCACTGGAAAACGGGCATTCCTGGCCAAGAGAAGCCTAGCAGTATTAAACATAGAAATTAATTTGAGAAAGAATTTTCTGAGTATATATGGTTGGAGTACAGTATTGTGTATCAATGAGATATGGACTGTAGGGAAACCGAAACACAAGTGGGTAGAAGCGTTTGACTTGTGTTGCCACAGAAGAATAGAAGAATGTTGAAAATTAAGTAGACTTGTATGGAAAGAGAGGGTTCTGGGCAGAATCGGCGAGGAGACGGGGCAGGGTGATAGGGCATCTGTTAAGACTTTAGGGAATAATTTCCATGGTACTCGAGGGAGCTGTAGAGGGTAAAAGCTGTAGAAAAAGAATGCCTCTGTGATACATATAGTAGATAATTGTGGACGTAGGTTGCGAGCGCATCAAACCAGTCAGAAGACTGATGACTCGGAAAAAAAGGGTCCACAGTATGTGTATCTATCTGGATTCATTGAAGTAACTGTAACAGATAGTTACACACCGATCAGCCAAAACATGAGCACTGCCTGTCATCGTGACACCGGACCCCGCGTGGTGGCGAAGTGGGCACGTGATGCCGTAACAGAAGTGTGTAAGCGGAGCAGGAAAGGACGGGGGATCACCCTAGCGAAGGTATGGGTTGCAGATGGGGAAATCCATTGAGACAAGCGACTTTGACAAAGGTCAGATTATTATTACACAGAATCTCTGAACGGGTATCTAGAAAAACGACAAGGAACATCAAATGTTGAAAGGTCTCTGTTGGATTCCTTTCATGTTTAATTTCTTAAATCTGTTGACATTTATGGAATAAATTCCTCTTCTAAATGTACTGTGGCGTTTCTGACTATCTGATAATGATAAAGATGTTTCTATGTGATGGATTGAAGTGATGTTTTAATTTTTTTTTCTCCTTGTGCACTTAGGATTTAGTTTGATTCAAACGTGAAGATAAAAGGTTTCTTTGTGAACGAGTAAAATGCTGTTTATGTTTTTTTTGTGTGTAAATTGAAAAGAGCCGCTCCTGAGAGAAGCAATATCTGCGTTGAATTAATGCAAAACTCAGGGGAATATCCGATCTGTGGGTATTATGGGTCTGGCAAACCCAGGTCCCCAGCTGTTAGTAGCCTTGTTTCCGATTTTCTGCTTTCAGTGCTACTATCTATCTATTACTATTCTATATCTGTCAGTATAAATGAGGATCTCTTACTATAGTATGCGTGCTGTATGAATATTTTAAGATAGGAGAACTCTGAGAAAGGAATGAGTAAGTTTGGAATCTTGAAAACAGGATGCGATAATACGATTGTTGATCCATTGGCTTCCAATATGCGATGATATGTTAATATTGATGATATATGTCTTTTTTGTTCTTTATAGCTGAGTACGTAAAGTGCTGTCTGTGGATTTCGTAAGTATATTGATTCCCTTCAAGGTGAAAGAAGAATTGTGGTTTGTGTAATTTACGTGGCTCTGAAATATTATTGTGGTAGTCAAATACGAGCAGCTTTTCAGCAAATGGAGAATGGAACGGAAATATGGATCCTTTTTGTAGTCTTGATTGATGTTGAGCCAAAGCCTAAAAAATTATTCTGCGTTAATACTTGTCCTAGAAAAGCGACGTTTATGTGTTTTGCTGATGCTGTGAGCATTACAGCTTACTGTTTTCGCTGGTGCGGGATGCACTGCAGCCTATATGATTTGTACTGAGGAAATTTCCCTCTTGAAGGTAGAGGATGATTAAATAATTTTGATTATGGGAACGAAGGAAAGCTTGGTTTAAGGTAATAAGGATAAAGCAAAACATTTGTCATTTAAACTACAGGAGGATTCGGATCTTTTGTGTCTGTTGTAAGTTCAATATGTTAAGATGATACTGTTTTACAGAATAGAGGTGACCACAATTTTGCCATTCATGAGAAATGAATCCAGAATAACCACCACAGGCGAAATAACTGATTTGGAAGCGAAAGGTAACGTAAAGAAGGAACGAAATCGCAGCAAAATGGGTAAGAAAATGTAATATAACCTGTATAATGCAAATATTTTTAACCTTCTCAGAGTCATCTGCGTGATTAATTGTTGTGATAACGTAATTTTAGGTGAAATTTTCTTACTGTTTTATGTGTGAATATATGAGTATGATAAATGTATAATTGCGAGTCTCTTTTCAGGTGTGCGAACTGGTATAAATGTTTTTACGTGTAAATAACCATTGTTCTTTTAATGTGTATGTTTAAGGAAAGTTCTCCATATTTATCATGTGACAAGACGTATGCCGCAAGCGTCAAGAAGAGGACGAATTAGAACAATGTTGTAGTGGTATATACACGGTGTTGAAATAGCATTGAAGTAGCTTATTGGCTTAACTAGTAGTGGATAGAAGTAGAATATTGAGTAATGCATGTTTATGGGTAGTTAGTTTGTAGAATAGACAACAGGTGTGCATGTATGTGTGTGTAAATAACATGTGAACCCTATGCTGTCCTGACCTATACTTGCACAAGGCATAATCCTATTCATTTTAGTGAATTAATAAATAGCATTTGATTTATTAAAACGTAAGTGAACCACATTAGTGATGTGGATTTAAATATTATATTGTCAGTTCATTTAAATTTTTATTTTTATACTGTCAAGTCATTTCACTTTTATTTTTTTTTTTACATTGTCAAGTCATTTAAATTTTATTTTATATTGTCGATTCATCTAATTTTTTTATTTAAAAAAATTTAAGTCTCACTTTGTTCTTAAAAATTGTGAAAGACAATACTAAGTGGTATTATGTATGACATTGTGTAATCACATAAGGATGATGAAAAATTTCTGTAAATGCAGTTGAGAACGTGAAAGCGAACCGGCAAAACTCTTAAGAGACAGCGGGAGCAGCCGGACTAGTTGTAAACTGGCGGGTTTCCCAGCAGGACACGCTGTCAGCCAGGCCACTTTGGGAGCGCGGCGGACAACAAAAGAAGGTACGCGGCAAACACTTTCCCTTGTACCTGGAGCTAATGCGCGGCCGCCCCGGGCGACCCTTCCTCGAGGCGATGACCTGAGATGGGCGAGCGGTCCACCGCGCGGAAATCCATCTGCTGGCAACGCACCACACGCACGCGACCGTGACGAGACGGCCACGGTGAAACAACACAAGGGGCGTGGAGCCTTTTGACAGGTACTGCCCAGAGAAACTTGCAGACGTCAACGACGCCTATCGACATTTCCTGATGGATGCCTACTGTCAAGCGACAGTAAATCATGGTTCGATGTTCTCTGGTCGCTAAGGGTGGCACAAAAGAAGAGCCATTAAGTGTCATCCCTGCCCAGGAATATCAAACCGGCGAGCCAATTGAGGATAACCCAAGAATGTAACAACACAAAGGGCGTGGAGCCTTTTGACACATACTGTCCAGAGTAACTGGCAGACTTCAATGACGCCTATCAACATCTCCTGACGGATGCCCACTGTCAAGCGACAGTAAATCATGGTTCGATGTTCTCTGGTCGCTAAGGGTGGCACAAAAGAACAGCCATTAAGTGTCATCCTTGCCCAGGAATATCAACCTGGCGTGTCAAACGAGGATACCGCACGAATTTGACAACACAAACATGGAACCAAATCGAGATGACGTGACACGGGAGAAACTTCATGAGAGGGCAGAGACGGCGGGATCGCACGCAACAGATGAAAAAAAAAAAATCCCTACTGGCAGCTGCGGCGACGAACCCTCCCTCTTTCCCCTGTATTGTGCCTCGGAACAGTGGAAGTACTGAGTGTGTCAGTGAACAGTGATTATACGGTTCTTAGTCCAGTGCATATACGTGTGTTTCTGTCAGAGAAACTCTGACTCGTGTGTTTTGCAGGAGTTCGATTTATTGGTGTTTATTAGACTGACTCTTGTATTTTGCAGGTGTTCTATTTATCTTTTTTAGACTTTGACTCTTGTATTTTGCAGGTGTTTTATTTATAGGGGTTCTTTTTTTGTTTTAGATGTTGACTATTGTACTGTTTTATTTATCAGTGTTTGTTTTTGTGTGATGTATTAGATTTGTGATATTTTGTTTCGTAAATTCATTGCTGTGGCATTGCTTCGTTTATCAGTCAGATAGCTTTTTATTCTCATTGAACTTTGATCGATTAGCCTTTGCATGGGGCATATTTACTGTGAGGAACCCCTTAAGGGTAACAATCACATAATTATTGTAGTTTCAGTATAATGACACAGTGCTCATTGTTTGCTAGCTAATTGAAATATAGTAGAGTGATTAAATGAGTGCCACATAGTTATTTTAATTCTACAAATTATTAGTTTTATACGATATAGAATTTTTTTGCGATAACCACTTTGTAAAACATGTTTTTTCTCTTATCATTTTGTTGCTTTTGCAGATTGTGCATTGTTATGTTCTGCTTTTTAATACCGATGTTATTTGATGTTCTTTTTTTTAATTGCAGTGGCACCTTTGCTATTTTCATAAACTTTGCTTGTTAATAAACAGTCATAAATTTTCCTGTGATCAGTTGGCTCTTGCAATGAGCAAATACTGGTGAACTCCATAAGGGTAACAACCAGAAACTGTTTTCATATTAATGACACAGGAACCATTGTATTTACTTGCTGACCGAATTAGGTCTACACTACCTTTTAAATAGGTGTCACAGATTGTGTTCTTTTTTTTCTGTTTGAAATTGGTAGATTCTAAAGATGTGTTGAAATTATTGTGTTTTAGCAAGTAGCTGGTGTCCTTTTGCCTTTTCTTTTACACTTTTGGTTTAAGTAGGGTGTGAGAAGCCTGCTTGGGAATGTCCTAGCATGGCCAGAAAATTCCCTGCACAGTCTTTTCCTGGAGCGTTGGGGTTATGAAAGGTCTCTGTTGGATTCCTTTCATGTTTAATTTCTTAAATCTGTTGACATTTATGGAATAAATTCCTCTTCTAAATGTACTGTGGCGTTTCTGACTATCTGGGAGGAGACTGACCAGTGGAACGTGTTACTTTTACACATAAACAAGAACGATCTGTCACACTACTACACTTTAAAGCACAGTTTATATGTAATTCTTATATGTAATTCATGTCACACAGTCTCATACGGAACCTACATCCGCTTTCTTTTATATACTGTATATGATAAGATACTGTCATCCCCCTTCCCTTTTGTGTGAGAGGATGAATGAGCATATGTATTTCTAGTTGCATGCTTGAGGGTAGCAGACAAGGCTGTCTGCTAGAGAACAGTAGGACCAACGTCGGAACAGGTAGCTACGCTTCCTAAAAGCAAAGAGGTTTCTATCCTTAGTATGGTCCTGTCCGTCCGTTGTCATGTTGGTATAGGAAGCTGCCCCTCTGGCCACTTCTGTTAGTCTTTGTGAGCCACCCTCAGGAAGCACGCTCGGCGGTAGGGAGTTGCAGTGTGGCCGTGGCGAGCGTCTGAAGTGGTAAGATCTCCGGCTAAGCGCGTGTCTGTTAAGTCCGTAGGACAATGGATTTCTTAAGTTCAGCCTAACTGAAAATTTAATCACCTTTATTTCGGGTTTAGGTCTAAAATATCCGATGTTATCTTAAATTGCAGCGCAGTGTAATTATCGTGTGCAGTTCAGATTATTTTCCGGTAGTTGCTTTGTTACTACTTTGTGAGTAAAGTGGAACCACGTGTTGATCAGTAACTCTAACTAAGTTCATCAATCTTAAATCCGAATGTGCGTGAGATTATAACGTCTCGTCTTGAGAATATTTTTTTAATATAGGAACTTTTCTTTATGCTTTTCTTTATGTTCAACCCACGTGGGGTGTACTTTGCGAGACCAGTACCACGTGCTTATATAACTGTTTGACCCATCAGGTTAATAGTAAGACGTTAGTAACCAGTTCAAGGTTTTTCTTTTATCAATTGCTTTTCGATCTAATTTATTTTAATTATCAAAATTATTGTGGAGTTGTACGCTTTGTGTAAACCAAGTTGACCACGTGAAGCATGTGGTGTAATCATCAAAGTAGCCCTCAGCTATTCTTTTTGCGAAGACTTCACAAAGAGTTAATATGAATTTAGTATACCAGTGTGTGGTAATTACATGACGGACAGGATTGTGGTATGAACGTAATTTCTTTGGGTAAAAACTGAATCTGTTGGTGGTGGTTAATTTCTTCTTGCTTATGTTTCAATATTCTTCGTGTGTTATTTTATGAATGCAGTGTGGTATGCAGTCTCCCAATCTTGGCTCCATATTTTATGTGTTCCGTAAGATTACAATCTCACATTTTTTCAATCTTAAATAAGGCACCAGCTCAGTTATAACTCACGTATAATATACTGAAATTTCAATGAACAATCTTAAAATAAATTTCCAAATATAAACTGATTTCTTTCTTTTTATTTAAATTCTCCTTTTTTATATATATATTACCGGTTTTGTATGACTATTAAAAGATTATCATTAATGTTAGTCGGCTTGGTAAACCTAGACTAAATATCTGATGAAACAGTTGCCCAGTAATCCACGGTTAACGTCCCCAGACAGATCACGGCTTTTAACCCACTTTCATTGTCTATTAGCACCGATTTCAGCATACCAAATTAAAGTAACAATATTACACATGGCGACCCTGTTCTGTGATTCCGCTAGATTCTGGAATCTCTGAAACGTTAGACTGCGAGCGTGTTATAATCTTAATTTTTTCCTGCAGCGCTCAAACAACTTCTGTGTTGTTTCCGAGCAGACTTTCAAGGGATTCACGGCGTTGTTGATCGGCGTTGCGTTGTTTGTCTTGTTTTGTTTTTTATACTTGTGTGTTTTATATGTCTGTGTGTTTTTTATTCTCGCTTGTAAATTCCACTGTTTCGATCTAAGATAAAAATTTGTTTTGCGAGTGAAAAAGTGCGTACTAGGTTGGGTATCTTTCGTGTGACTGTCGTAATTTTTGTGGGACACATTTATTTTGATTAGTGTGTCGCATACCGGTTATAAATTGCACTAATGCAGACACGTAACCAAACTAAAAGTAAGCGGTCCAACACTTAAGCAACATGGACCAAGGGGATAATTTGATTTCCAATATTAACGCGTCGGGCGGTTCCGAAAATGCAATGGGGAATACTTCAGACGAAATGCAAAACAGCACGAACGGGCTCACATCAGAGCCAGAAATTAATTTGCCTCTAACTAACCAAATTGATGTAGCAGAACTCATGAAAGCCTTATTGCAACAAAATAAAGAAAACGCAGAGAAATCCGAGAAATCGATCCGCGAGCTAGGCGAACAAATGGCACAAAAATCTGAGAAATCGATCCGCGAGCTAGGCGAACAAATGACGCAGAAATCTGAAAAATCGATCCGAGAGCTAGGCGAACAAATAGACGAAAAACTAATCCAGGAGACAAATAAAGTCGACAAGTCGATGCAGAGAGTGTCCGATGATATCTCACAAAGAATAAACAATCTGCAAGTGAGATAAAAAGTGATATTATGAAAGAATTAGGCCGTACATTTGAACAAATCGATGATCGTCTGCAAGCTTTAGAACAGAACAAGCGGAAGGGCGATACCGAATCTAAAGAAAGCGAAGAACGGCTACTTAGGAATTTCCAAGAGCTGAGGGAAGAATGCCAAAGGGAACACCAGCAGTTACTCTCGAGGGTCCAAGAGGTGGAAACGCATTGTCCCACGTCCGTTAGCAACACAATAGCGGACAACAGTTTAGCGATCCACGCGTTGGAACAGCAAATAGAACAATTGAAGCAGACTGGGGCGGAGGACAAGAGACAAATTGATGATAAGATTGCGGCATTAGCGGACACTGTAGGCACGATGAAGCTGACGGAAAGCGAGAACAATACTACACCGGTAGCGGCCGCAGAGACCGAAGAAGTGCGTTCGGTTCTTAGATTTCAGAAGGGACAGTTTGAAGTGAACAGACAACACAAAGCTGTAACAGGCGAATTACAAGAACGCGTGACGCATCTGGAGAACAGCATGGCGTGTGATTCCGAACTCGCCAATAGCACTAAAAATAGCCGTACGAACAGTGCAGAGAGGGACTCCGGCCACGAGGGAGATTTTGACGACAGGGAAGAATGTAATTTAAGGGGCAGACATGAGAGAAACAGAAACATTCAAGGGCCTCGCCAGGAGGAAATGCGGGGATTTGATTTCAAACATTTCCTTACGGTAAGAAAGTTTGAGATATTCCGAAATTCGCAAAAAGGAATACATCCACGTGCATGGCTCCTGCGATTTGAGTTTTGTCTTCCCCCCGACTGGGCAAGTTCACATAAGATAGAATATATGTGTGACTATTTGGAAGGCGAACCGGCGATTCGCATGAGGTCGGCAGCGCGTCACTGAACTCCACTCGGGAGTTTCGACAAGCCTTTCTGTCCGCTTATTGGTCGGAAGCGGCACAAGATAGGGTCAAACATGGCATAATTATGCTGCCAAATTTGAACCAGTCTGGTTTCGGCAGCCCTGCACGCCTATTCGGCCATATGCTGCAGGCAAATCAATTCCTATACGACCCATACGGGCCTGCGGAACTAATTAGGATATGCATCACCAAATTGCCGATGCACTTGCGGCACGTCATTCTTGCGGGACGATGCAAAGAGGACGTGGAAACGTTCAAGACGCTTCTCCAAGAGTTGGAATACAATACAGGAGAATGCCCGCCTAATCAGGCACAAAGTTATTACGGGGCACAGCAGCGCGACCGCAGTCGTGGCCGTATTACTAATCAACGGCGTGACTGCTCGCCGCGACGCGAACGGAACAATAATCGGGACAGGCCGTATAGAAACTGGGGTGACAGTCGCGAACACAGGTGGAACAACAGAAATGATCGAGGACGTAGAGAGAATCGTGAACGGAACAGTTACGGCAACCAGAATCGATACTACGGTGAACACGGTGGGAATAGGACTATAGGCGGAGCACCTCATGATGTTGAAATTCGGCCAGCTAACCCTAGACATAATCCAGCAAATGGAAATGAACAAAACCGGCAATGACAAACGATCAGCGCAGAAGGCGCCCAATCGGAAACAATGAACGACATGGCAAAGGAGTGCATACGGTATATAGAGAGGGAAGATATTAGAGAGGATTTGTTGCAAGAAACTACGAGTGCTAAAATTTCGGGAGTAAATCCAGTCGTGACAATTGCAGTAAAAGAAATATGTTTTAAGTGTGTCATTGACACTGGAAGCCCTTTCTCGATAGTGAGCGAGGCAGCATTTCAAAAATGCGAAGGGACTGGGACTTGGCCCGTTTTTCAAGTGCAAGGAATTAAGGTGAAGGGCGCAATCTACGGTAAGAGCATAGAAATCCGAAGGCAAACTCGGCTTAATTTTACCTGCCAGGGAAGAGAGTTTGAGTACAACTTCTTTGTGCTCCCAATGCTGAATGTGGCAATGATTTTAGGAAATGACTTCATGAATGCCCACCATGCAGTAATTGACATGGGTGGAGGAGTAATGACAGTTCAAATTGGGGATCAGCCAATTAATTTAGTATTTTATGAATGCATATTACGTGCCGAGTCAGAAATTAGTTGCCTAAAATTTCAAGCTCAAACCGAGTCGCAACCCAGACTGGAGCTACTCGTGAACTATGTAAGTGAGTCGTGCTCTACGTCTGGTGAGCAGGGGAAAGATGTTGCTTTTGCTGATGCACTGAGAAAGAGCATCGCGGGTGTCAGAACCACGGACAGGGAAAAGGAGAAATTGTATTGTCTACTTAGGAATCATGAACGGGTATTTTCTGAGACTCCGGGGGCTATTAAGGGTTTTACGTACCAATTCAGAGTACGCGACCATCAGAAGTTTTCTGTTAGACCATACCCTATTCCCGTGGCGTATAAAGCTCAGGTGGAGAAGGAAATAAACAAGATGTTAGAACAAGGAATAATTGAGCGGGCAGTAAGCTCGTACAATTCACCCTTGCTTGTCGTGCCAAAACGCGACAACTCAGTTCGTTTGGTGCTAGACTCGAGACAGATAAACACAATTATTATGTCGGAAACGGACAGGCCTGAGAGCCTTGAGGAACTCTTACAACGTTTCCACGGAGTAAAGGTACTATCATCTGTCGACCTCCGTTCGAGTTTTTGGCAAATCGTGCTACACCCATCTTGCAGATTATATACAGCGTTCCTGTGTTACGGAAATTGTTTCCAATTCCGGCGTCTCCCGTTCGGACTAAACGTCTCATCAGCTGCTTTTATAAGGGGATTAAATAGCATTTTACCTGATGATTTGAAACAGCGAGTGACAATTTACGTGGATGACATATTAATTGCGGAAAAGTCGTGGGAGGACCATAATGACGTTCTGAACAGACTACTGGATGTTTTTGAGAAGGCAGGTGTAACAGTGAACTTAGATAAGTCACAGTTCGGACGAGAGAACATAAAATTCTTAGGCCATATTGTCTCAGCAAATGGAATACAACCTGACCCGGAGAAAATTGCGGCGATAGCGGAGTGTGCAATTCCGACAAATAAAAAACAGTTGCGAGCATTCTTAGGCCTGTGTAATTTTTATAAGCGATTTATAAATTTTAGTGTACTTGGTACACCCCGTCTATGTGGACTAACAGGGAAGAACGCTTTGTGGGTCTGGGATCAAGAGGCGCAGGATGAATTTTATAAATTAAAAAAGGCATTGGTAGAGGCTCCCATCCTCGTGCATCCCGACCTGACACAAGAATTCTGTTTAATGACGGACAGTTCCTTGTCAGGATTAGGTGCGGTACTGTTTCAAACGGGAGGAAATGATGATATTACAACTTGGAAAACAATCTCGTTTGGGAGCAGGGTGCTCTCTCGATGTGAAAAAAATTATTCTGTCACGGAACTCGAAGCACTCGCAATAGTTTGGGCATTCTCAAAATTTAGGTATTTTTTATTTGGGAGGACCACCAAGGTGTACACTGACCAACGTGCACTCCAATTTCTTATGAGCACAAAAATCACGCATGGGAGACTAGGACGCTGGGCACTATACCTACAGGAATATAACTTCACTGTAGAATACATTCCTGGACAGAAAAATGTAATTGCTGACGCTTTATCGCGCATTCCTATAGGTTTGGTTCACACAGAAGAAAGGGAACTCGGTGAAAATAATTTTAGCATCCTATACTTACAGAATGTAGCGTTCGAGAATTTTGTTACCACCTCTTTAGGGAGTATAGCGGACGAACAGGATAAGGACGCAGTATTGAAAGATATAAAGAAGAAGTGGGAGGACAAGGAGAATGTAGGAATACGCCAGTACTACTTAGTGCGCAATAGAATATTATTCAAGAAACGAGCCCCGGACGACTCCAGATGGGTGTTGGTGATTCCGGAGGAACTCGTAAACAAAATTATATGGTACATACATTTGAGTTATGGTCACTTCGGAGCACAGAAATGTTGTGAAAAACTGAAAGAGACATGCTATTTTAATAACATGCTACGGCGTATACGTGGTGTACTTAGAGTGTGCGGAGCTTGTCAGCGAGCAAAGGCGGCCACAGTGACTTATGCTGCATCATTGCACCCGATAATACCAAGAAAACTTTGTGACCTCGCGGCCGTGGATCTATTTGGGCCACTAATACGATCTAAAGCAGGTTTTGCATATGTTTTCGTAGCGGTGGAGCTAACCTCCAAGTTTGTGTGTCTGACTCCGTTGAAGCGAGCCACAGGAAGGGCAGTGGCAACTGCATTTGCAAAGCAGTTTCTGCATGAAGTTGGGAGCGTGAAAAGGGTTATCTCGGATAATGGACTACAATTTAGATCACAATACTGGCAGCGGATGCTTCGAAGAAGAAGAATTAAACCTATATATATATCTCTCTTTCACCCCAGCTCGAACCCCAGTGAGCGTATTATGCGTGAATTAGGAAAATTATGTAGGTTATACTGCAGTCGTGATCACCGATCGTGGGACATACACCTAGAAGGATTTCAGAATATAATTAATGAGTTGCCTAATACGTCAACAAAGCTTCCGCCAACCACTGTGCTAAAAAACAAGGAGCCCCCAAGCAAAATCAAAGAGGTGGTGCCTTGGCCATTAGAGCCGAGACTACGCCGGAACACAATTGTTGACTTAGCTATACGCAACATCAAGCGTGCAGCAGAAGCCAGAGTCAAGGCGTATAAGAAACACGTGAGAAAAGCAGTGTTTCATGTAGGACAAAAAGTCCTTATCAGATCACACAAGCTGTCTAACAAACGGTCAGGTGTCTGCAAGAAATTTTTTAATCTCTTTAACGGGCCGTATCGGATAAGGAAGATTCCCCATGAAAACGCCATAGAAGTGGAAACTCTTCGATCGAAGAAATCAAAAGGGCTACACCATGTGTCAAACGTAAAACCATACATTGAGTAGAAAGGGCAGTGAGGACTAGAGAGGACGGTGAAGAGAAACAATTGATTAGTTTACATTTGTGATAAATGCATTTTGAATAATATGTTGATAAAAATTAATGATAAAGATGTTTCTATGTGATGGATTGAAGTGATGTTTTAATTTTTTTTCTCCTTGTGCACTTAGGATTTAGTTTGATTCAAACGTGAAGATAAAAGGTTTCTTTGTGAACGAGTAAAATGCTGTTTATGTTTTTTTTGTGTGTAAATTGAAAAGAGCCGCTCCTGAGAGAAGCAATATCTGCGTTGAATTAATGCAAAACTCAGGGGAATATCCGATCTGTGGGTATTATGGGTCTGGCAAACCCAGGTCCCCAGCTGTTAGTAGCCTTGTTTCCGATTTTCTGCTTTCAGTGCTACTATCTATCTATTACTATTCTATATCTGTCAGTATAAATGAGGATCTCTTACTATAGTATGCGTGCTGTATGAATATTTTAAGATAGGAGAACTCTGAGAAAGGAATGAGTAAGTTTGGAATCTTGAAAACAGGATGCGATAATACGATTGTTGATCCATTGGCTTCCAATATGCGATGATATGTTAATATTGATGATATATGTCTTTTTTGTTCTTTATAGCTGAGTACGTAAAGTGCTGTCTGTGGATTTCGTAAGTATATTGATTCCCTTCAAGGTGAAAGAAGAATTGTGGTTTGTGTAATTTACGTGGCTCTGAAATATTATTGTGGTAGTCAAATACGAGCAGCTTTTCAGCAAATGGAGAATGGAAAGGAAATATGGATCCTTTTTGTAGTCTTGATTGATGTTGAGCCAAAGCCTAAAAAATTATTCTGCGTTAATACTTGTCCTAGAAAAGCGACGTTTATGTGTTTTGCTGATGCTGTGAGCATTACAGCTTACTGTTTTCGCTGGTGCGGGATGCACTGCAGCCTATATGATTTGTACTGAGGAAATTTCCCTCTTGAAGGTAGAGGATGATTAAATAATTTTGATTATGGGAACGAAGGAAAGCTTGGTTTAAGGTAATAAGGATAAAGCAAAACATTTGTCATTTAAACTACAGGAGGATTCGGATCTTTTGTGTCTGTTGTAAGTTCAATATGTTAAGATGATACTGTTTTACAGAATAGAGGTGACCACAATTTTGCCATTCATGAGAAATGAATCCAGAATAACCACCACAGGCGAAATAACTGATTTGGAAGCGAAAGGTAACGTAAAGAAGGAACGAAATCGCAGCAAAATGGGTAAGAAAATGTAATATAACCTGTATAATGCAAATATTTTTAACCTTCTCAGAGTCATCTGCGTGATTAATTGTTGTGATAACGTAATTTTAGGTGAAATTTTCTTACTGTTTTATGTGTGAATATATGAGTATGATAAATGTATAATTGCGAGTCTCTTTTCAGGTGTGCGAACTGGTATAAATGTTTTTACGTGTAAATAACCATTGTTCTTTTAATGTGTATGTTTAAGGAAAGTTCTCCATATTTATCATGTGACAAGACGTATGCCGCAAGCGTCAAGAAGAGGACGAATTAGAACAATGTTGTAGTGGTATATACACGGTGTTGAAATAGCATTGAAGTAGCTTATTGGCTTAACTAGTAGTGGATAGAAGTAGAATATTGAGTAATGCATGTTTATGGGTAGTTAGTTTGTAGAATAGACAACAGGTGTGCATGTATGTGTGTGTAAATAACATGTGAACCCTGTGCTGTCCTGACCTATACTTGCACAAGGCATAATCCTATTCATTTTAGTGAATTAATAAATAGCATTTGATTTATTAAAACGTAAGTGAACCACATTAGTGATGTGGATTTAAATATTATACTGTCAGTTCATTTAAATTTTTATTTTTATACTGTCAAGTCATTTCACTTTTATTTTTTTTTACATTGTCAAGTCATTTAAATTTTATTTTATATTGTCGATTCATCTAATTTTTTTATTTAAAAAAAATTTAAGTCTCACTTTGTTCTTAAAAATTGTGAAAGACAGTGGCACCTTTGCTATTTTCATAAATTTTGCTTGTTAATAAACAGTCATAAATTTTCCTGTGATCAGTTGGCTCTTGCAATGAGCAAATACTGGTGAACTCCATAAGGGTAACAACCAGAAATTGTTTTCATATTAATGACACAGGAACCATTGTTTTTACTTGCTGACCGAATTAGGTCTACACTACCTTTTAAATAGGTGTCACAGATTGTGTTCTTTTTTTCTGTTTGAAATTGGTAGATTCTAAAGATGTGTTGAAATTATTGTGTTTTAGCAAGTAGCTGGTGCCCTTTTGCCTTTTCTTTTACACTTTTGGTTTAAGTAGGGTGTGAGAAGCCTGCTTGGGAATGTCCTAGCATGGCCAGAAAATTCCCTGCACAGTCTTTTCCTGGAGCGTTGGGGTTATGAAAGGTCTCTGTTGGATTCCTTTCATGTTTAATTTCTTAAATCTGTTGACATTTATGGAATAAATTCCTCTTCTAAATGTACTGTGGCGTTTCTGACTATCTGGGAGGAGACTGACCAGTGGAACGTGTTACTTTTACACATAAACAAGAACGATCTGTCACACTACTACACTTTAAAGCACAGTTTATATGTAATTCTTATATGTAATTCATGTCACACAGTCTCATACGGAACCTACATCCGCTTTCTTTTATATACTGTATATGATAAGATACTGTCATCCCCCTTCCCTTTTGTGTGAGAGGATGAATGAGCATATGTATTTCTAGTTGCATGCTTGAGGGTAGCAGACAAGGCTGTCTGCTAGAGAACAGTAGGACCAACGTCGGAACAGGTAGCTACGCTTCCTAAAAGCAAAGAGGTTTCTATCCTTAGTATGGTCCTGTCCGTCCGTTGTCATGTTGGTATAGGAAGCTGCCCCTCTGGCCACTTCCGTTAGTCTTTGTGAGCCACCCTCAGGAAGCACGCTCGGCGGTAGGGAGTTGCAGTGTGGCCGTGGCGAGCGTCTGAAGTGGTAAGATCTCTGGCTAAGCGCGTGTCTGTTAAGTCCGTAGGACAATGGATTTCTTAAGTTCAGCCTAACTGAAAATTTAATCACCTTTATTTCGGGTTTAGGTCTAAAATATCCGATGTTATCTTAAATTGCAGCGCAGTGTAATTATCGTGTGCAGTTCAGATTATTTTCCGGTAGTTGCTTTGTTACTACTTTGTGAGTAAAGTGGAACCACGTGTTGATCAGTAACTCTAACTAAGTTCATCAATCTTAAATCCGAATGTGCGTGAGATTATAGCGTCTCGTCTTGAGAATATTTTTTTAATATAGGAACTTTTCTTTATGCTTTTCTTTATGTTCAACCCACGTGGGGTGTACTTTGCGAGACCAGTACCACGTGCTTATATAACTGTTTGACCCATCAGGTTAATAGTAAGACGTTAGTAACCAGTTCAAGGTTTTTCTTTTATCAATTGCTTTTCGATCTAATTTATTTTAATTATCAAAATTATTGTGGAGTTGTACGCTTTGTGTAAACCAAGTTGACCACGTGAAGCATGTGGTGTAATCATCAAAGTAGCCCTCAGCTATTCTTTTTGCGAAGACTTCACAAAGAGTTAATATGAATTTAGTATACCAGTGTGTGGTAATTACATGACGGACAGGATTGTGGTATGAACGTAATTTCTTTGGGTAAAAACTGAATCTGTTGGTGGTGGTTAATTTCTTCTTGCTTATGTTTCAATATTCTTCGTGTGTTATTTTATGAATGCAGTGTGGTATGCAGTCTCCCAATCTTGGCTCCATATTTTATGTGTTCCGTAAGATTACAATCTCACATTTTTTCAATCGTAAATAAGGCACCAGCTCAGTTATAACTCACGTATAATATGCTGAAATTTCAATGAACAATCTTAAAATAAATTTCCAAATATAAACTGATTTCTTTCTTTTTATTTAAATTCTCCTTTTTTATATATATATTACCGGTTTTGTATGACTATTAAAAGATTATCATTAATGTTAGTCGGCTTGGTAAACCTAGACTAAATATCTGATGAAACAGTTGCCCAGTAATCCACGGTTAACGTCCCCAGACAGATCACGGCTTTTAACCCACTTTCATTGTCTATTAGCACCGATTTCAGCATACCAAATTAAAGTAACAATATTACAATGTTTACGTGCTAGTGTCGTGAGCACCTACGGAAAGTAGTACGACAGTGAAACTACGACTACGCGTTTAGTGGCTGACGTCCACGACTCTTCACAGAGCGTGGGATTTGGAGGCTTGTGTGCTCTGTAAAGTAGGATAGATGATGGTAGGTGGCATCTCTGAGGAAAGACCAGAATGCTGGTGCACGCACAAGTGTTTCGGAGCCCACTGTTCATCGTGCATTGTTGACAAGGGAGATAAGCAGTGGACCATCCCCACGTGTTCACATGTTGACCCAACGACATCCTCAGTTACGATTGCAATGGTCACGGGACCGCCGCGGTTGAATCCTCGTTCAATGGAAGCTTGTCGGCTCTTCGGATGAATCACATTTTTCCTATACAGGGTAGATGGTCGTCTCCACAAACGCCGTCATAGAGGTGAACGGTGGCTCGAAACGTGCAGCGCGCCACGGAAGCAGTCTAGGAAGAGCAGTACTATGCTATGGGAGTCATTGTCCTGCGCTTACGTGGGACACGTAATAGTAATCGAAGACACGCTGACGGCAGCGAACCACCTGCACCCCTTTTTGAGTGATGTCTTCCCTCATGCCGATGTCATCTTTCAACAGGATAATTGTCACTGTCTCGGAGCCAGAACGGTGTGACAATGGTTTAAGCAGCACTGTAGTGGACTCACGTTGAACTCTTGTATACCAATTTCTTCTTATGTAAATCCATCTGGGTCGCTACACTGCGTACGCAATTCCACGGCACCTGATTTGTGGGTATTACATGATCTGTAAAGGGGGGTAATGCTGAGGGAATTAGATTAGGAAATGAGACACTCAAAGTAGTAAAGGAGTTTTGCTATTTGGGGAGCAAAATAACTGATGATGGTCGAAGTAGAGAGGATATAAAATGTAGACTGTCAATGGCAAGCAAAGCGTTTCTGAAGAAGAGATCTTTGTTAACATCGAGTATAGATTTAAATGTCAGAAAGTCTTTTCTAAAAGTATTTGTATGGAGTGTAGCCACGTATGGAAGTGAAACATGGACGATAAATAGTTTGGAAAAGAAGAGAATAGAAGTTTTCGAAATGTGGTGCTACAGAAGAATGCTGAAGATTAGATGGGTAGATCACATAACTAATGAGGAGGTATTGAATAGAATTGGCGTGAAGAGGGGTTTGTGGCACAACTTGACTAGAAGAAGGGATGGGTTGGTAGGACATGTTCTGAGGCATCGAGGGATCATGAATTTAGTACTGGAGGGCAGCGTGGAGGTAAAAATCGTAGAGGGAGACCAAGAGATGAATACACTAAGCAGATTCAGAAGGATGTAGGTTGCAGTAAGTACTGGGAGATGAGGAAGCTTGCACAGGATAGAGTAGCATGGAAAGCTGCATAAAACCAGTCTCAGGACTGAAGAACATAACAACAACAACAACGTAGGAATCTAATGCCACATATCTTCACAAACCTATCAATAAACTATCGGATCCCAGATACGCTGAATCAGTGATGCATTTCGTTCCAAAGACGGACAAACAGGCTACTAAGAAGTTAGTCATGATCTTTTGGCTCATTAGTGAGTTTTCATCACAGCCTCTGTGCATGTCCCGTCTTGGGTTGTACTACACTGACCGGCGCACACACGGAGCCCCTGCGGCCACGGAGTCCCTTTACGAGGCGTCGCGGCGCGGCGCGGCGCCAACGTCGGAGCGAGTTTATCGGCGCCGCCGGCGCGCCTCATGTATGTTGGACGTGTCCGTCATTAGCGGCGGCCGTAACGGCGCAGATTCTCGTTAGCCGGTGATGGACGCTGATGCGGAACGGCTCCCGTGCGTCCGCCGCCGCCGCCCTGCGGCCCTGGCAATGCGGCGCCGCCGATGCCCCTGGGCCACAACAGGTGAGCCAGGCGGGCACCGCGGCTTATCTGCGGAGGGCCCACCCCTGATCGCTTCCGTGAAATTCATGGCCCGGTCGTAGCGACACCCAAGTGGGGAGCCCACCGCTCTGTGCTTCGCAGCTGTTTTAGCACAGCCGATATCATCAGAAAGTAGCAATTTACTTCTCGTTTCTAATCTCACTCCCTAAAATATTTAACGGTTATTTTCCAAGTTGCGATTTATAGGCGATATGGCACCTGAAAACGGAATAACGTTGCTGTGGGCGGAGCTTGTGTAGTACGCATTTCTGCCGCTAGGCGCGTAGAGCGCAACTCATTCCCAGACCAGTGCCGCCTGTGCTGTCGGCCTGGCTCGTTGTGTTAACCTGCAGTGACAGCTTTCGCCAGTGCTGTCTTGTTCTTGTTTCGTTTTTTATGATGTTAAGTTCAAGTGAACAGCGTGCCGATGTGAAATTTTGTTTTGTACTCGATAAAAGTGTTGCTGAAACTGTTTTAATATTGAAAACAGCTTACCAAAATGACACTGTGGGGGAAACTACGAATGGTTTTCTCGATTTAAAAATGGTGACACGTCGACTGATGACAAACCTCGTTCTCGACGTACATAAACTACCGGGTTTCACGAAAACATCGAAAATTTCGAAATTTTGTGCTCGCAGACTGTTTTAAGAAGTTTTAAGAAGATTGCGCATCAGTGTTCGTCAAAATAGACCAGCTTGTGGCAGAAAGGAGACTGGTTCTTCCCTCACGACAACGCATCTACACACACAGTCATCTCTGTTGGACAGTCTTTGGCTAAAAATACCATGGTTCCGTTGCTCCACGCACCTTACTCGCCTGTCCTGGCTCCACGCGACTTTTTATTATTTTCACGCTTCAAGAGAAGCTTGAAAGGAGACTGATTTGACGACACTGAAGAAGTCAAGAGAATACCGAGCGAGAAGCAGGCAGCTATTTCTAAAGATCATTGCCACAAATATTTCGAACAGTGGAAGCACCGGTGGTACAAATGTATTAGTTGAAACGGAGAGTATTTTGGAGGGGATAAGGCTGCTTTGTTAGCAATTTGAAAATATATAGCTGTTAAAAAATAATTCCGGTTTTTTGGCTACCCCTCGTATTTCTTTCCTCACATGCTCACAAAATATACTGCGTGACAGAAACAGCGAAGCACCTAGCAAGCGAGGGAAACTTCACAGGTTGAGATAGTATCTAACGTGACTTCATTCTTCGCAAACTCAATTCAAATTTACATAGAACTTCGCAGTATGGCCCGTGGCCACTTATCAGTATGGTGTTGCAAACCCTCTGGCCTGGTTCCATCAGTGGTTCGGTTGGGAAAGGTGTCATTACGCCACTCTGCCCCCTCCTGTGGCAAACTACCCCACAAGAAGACAGTATACTTCAAGAGATATATCGATGATAGTTCAGTGCTAATTGAGGGAGACGAAACAGAAGTACAGACTTATCTGCAGGCATTAAACAGTATGCGTAGGAACATAACTTTACATTAGAGGCTGTAGGGGATAAAGCAAGAAATTATTTAGACATTACAATTAGCAGAAGAGGAAACAAACACGTTTTCAGTATCTTCAGAAAGCCGACCTGTACAGATGTACAGATGTAATGCAAGTGCTATCTCAAAAGATACAAAATGGCTTATTTTAATATTATAATCCACAGAGTTTTAAATTTACCATTAGAGAAAGCAAGTATAGGAAAAGAGGTAACAAGGCTTGAACACATCGCAGGTGTTAGTGGATATACACATGAGAAGATAGACAACATGAATAGTAAACTAACCCGGAAAGTGCTGACAGGGAGTACAGAAGATAATAATAATAATAATAATAATAATAATAATAATAAAAAGCAGACATTAAAACAAACGCCAATAAATGATTTCAGAAGACTTACAGAGGAATGATATCAAGTAAGACGGAACACACGTTTCGAAAATTTAATATTGTTCTAGCATTTAATATCGTGAACACCTAAAAGAATAGACTACGAAATAATGTTGAGAATGATAGTTGTAATATCACTTGTGTATATAGGCTGAACTGCGGGGACTGTGATGGTTTTTACGTTGGGAAGATGGTTAGGTCATTTTTTTAAGGTTTAGAGAACACACCAGCGTTCACGATACGTCATCAGTTGGCAACCAATCACTTTATAGTCGACATAAGATTACTGAGAACAAGCACAGCAAAAGAAATTTGCGTAAACTATCTAAAACCTAAAATTTTGAAAAAGAAGAGGAAATTGCCTATATGGAAAATATTGTACTTAAGTATTTTATAGCTACTGACATAGAAAATATGTTTACGAATGCAATGTGTGTCTTTGTCGTATTACATATCCGAAGATAACAGCAAAGTATGTAGAAACCGGTCGTAAATTAGAAACAAATATTTAAATGTGATCTATGTTCTGAACTATTTCTTCAAATATTACAATCACCAGCTCGCCCCCTTATCAGGATGTCTATATTATATAACCCACATCTACTGTAACTGTTCCTTCAAACTGGCTCTGAGAAAGAGTTGACTTGCGAGCAGGTCATGCATATGTTCTGTCGGGCACAGGTTCGAGGATTTCTATCGCCACGGGACAACCTCAGCACATGCTGATAATTCATAGATACGAATGCTGTGTATAGACGAATACTGTCCTTTAAAACTGGCACCAAAAGACTGTCGCATGAAATGTAACACATCAGGGCGCAGGATACCCGTGACGCAGCGGTGTATGGTACCCAGAGTGGCCACGAGGCGTGACATCAAGTCATACCCGATGGCTACCCGCTGTACTTCTCCAGAACACTGGAAGGATAGGATGTCGGGTTAACGGAAGCGTCCGATTCCACCCGTCTGCTTTGACCCACGACGTAAGGGTGTTGTGGTGTGTGACGTTATTACGACGCGGATTTTATGAGTTGGTTGTGTTTTTAGATGTTGTCTTCTTATGTTTTTGTGTATTTATTGTGTATTGAATGTGTTTTAATTTACGAAGGGATGTTTGACTTATGAATTTTTGAGGTGTTGTGGATTTGGTTTTGTATTTCGTAGTTGATGGTGGTGGTTTTTTCGTATCAATAGTTATGGTTGACCTATACAGGTCAAGGGAAATGACTGATTACAGTTTTGATAGTTTTATATTTAGGCGTTGGTATTTTAGTATCGTCAGCTGCAGTTGACCTATATAGGTCAAGGGAAGTGTCTGAATCAAGTAGATTTCGTAAATTTTTTTCGTTCATCATTTTTGTGTTTTGAGATCGTGGTATGTCTTTCTATTACTGTTATATTTAGCTTGTCCCCTCCCTAAAACCCCCTGTTTCCCGCGGCTGTCCAGTTAGTTTAACTGTGTTTTTGGAGGGAGATGTACGTGTTAGTACAAATTTTCCTGTGTGTTGCTGTATGTAGTGACATCATAGGCGCCATATTGGAGACAATTAGAACAGACATTTCTGCTATATTGATGACGTCCTGTGTCAAAACAGACAAGTGGAATCGGACACTTTGGTAATCCCATGCAATGCCACTTGCGAACTGTCCATACTTTCCGGCCATGGCATCATTACAAACGCAGCCGTCTGTGTTGTGATGTTAACGCCAACGAATGCATGGGACGTTAATTCCCTAGTCTCCACCAATGGTACAGGATGGGGCAAAATATTGTAGAGAGACCGTTGCTTAGAATCGCATGACAGGCGTCGACGTGGAAGGGCTACGCTCTGCTTGGTGCGCACAACGGCCCTTTCTTGTGGTGGACCGGATCGATGATGTTGGTATGATTACCGTCACGTTCCCATCCACTTCGACGTCCGGCCACTGTCACATATGAATGCCCCACAAATGTGCTCACTGCAAGGTTCCAGCAGCTGGCCGAATGGGTACCCACAGCGAGGTCCCTTACAAACTGTCTCAGCTGCTGATAACGATTTCTCACACGGGTACGCTGCATCTACGAGCAAACCACAGTGATCACTCAACGCTACGTAGCCTATTGCCTTGCCCGGCCTGGTAACAACGCTAAAAACGAAAAGTACTAATGCAACCTTGTGGGCGTTCTAGCCTGTCGCAAAGAATTGGAACTTTAATCATTTTTACATCCGCAAATAATGTGTACACGAACGATGTTACCTCGACATCCGAACATGCTCTCTGGGTGCTTCACTTTTGTTGTCAAGCACTTTATCAGTCACCCAAATGAACCAGTTCGCAGTTCGCTTTGGAGCGTTGGAGGCGGTTTATAGCTGGTAACAAGTGTTTATCTGACCCTCCAGTGCTCAGCTATCTCATGTAAGTTCGGCGTCCTGTACGTACTAGATGGCTGTAAGGAATCAGCTTAGTAAAGTGGCTTGATGTTCAAATGTGATATGGCGGCAAAGAGGGACCGTCGTGTTTGGATGTAACCATGACCACGCCATGAATATTTTCCGACCTGTTGCTGTAGCGACGGGAGCTCCCTACAAGGAATGATGCAACATTTGCAAACGTGACACGGTGTAAGAACAGTGGTCGTAAATAGACCGTAAAGGGCAGGTGAGTGACTTTCATGCTTCACCACTGAAATTTGGTGTTCATTCTCGTGGTTACCTCGCTGCCTCTAGATCACGGAGTCCCTGGTTCGACTGCAGGCCGGGTCGAAGTTTCTTCTCTCGGGGATTAGACGCTGTTCTGATAGTTTCGTCTGATGCTCCTCAGGAAGACGCGCCAATACCGAAGTACCCTCACTTAGAAAGGTTTGCCCGAGGATGGCGAACAACCCCAGATCGGGTCTATCGGACAGAATGCCATGCGATCGTACCATTTGAATGACAAACGTCTTCGAACCTATCAGGTATTACTGCCGTCAGTGCATGTAGGTTCTTTACCGTTTCAGAACGAACATTGCAAAGGGAATCAAATGTAATGAACATTTGGTGTCGGGTACCTCGCTAAAGCCCATTACTCACAGCGACACAAATAAGCCAAACCACACATACAGTTAAGAGATCTGTTACTGTTGTTGTGGTCTTCGGTCGGAAGACTGGTTTGATTCATCTCTCCGTGCTACCCCATCCTGTGCAAGTCTTCTCATCGAATAACTATTGTGACCTACATCTTTCTGAATCTGCTTACGTATTTATCTTGTAGTCTCCCTGTACGACTTTAACTCACAACTCTCCCCTCCAAGACTAAATTGGTAACATCTTGATGTCTCAGAATGTGTCCTATTAACCGTTCCCTTGTTTTAGTCAAGTTGTTCATCAAATTTTCCCCCCAATTCTGTTCAGCACCCTGCTCATTAGTTACGTGAACCACCCACCTAATCTTCAGAATTCTTTCGTGGCACCACATTTCTAGGGCTTCTAGTCTTCTCCAAACTGTTTATCGACCATGTTTTATTTCAATAGATGACCACACTTCACACAAATAATTTCAGAAAATACTTCCTCAAACTTAAGTCCATATTCGACGTTAACAAATTTCACTTCTTCAGAAACGCTTCTCTTACCATACCAGGTTGCACACATCGTCACCTATTATAGTGTCCTAGTAGCCAAACCCATCTGCTACTTTTAGCGTCTCGATTACTAATCTAATTGCTTTAGCATCGCCTGATTTAATTCGATTACATTTGTATATATATTTTCGTTATTTGGTGAGACTGTATAGTTGCAGCAGCTTTGAATGTTACAGCAACCCTCCATTGAATGCTGAATTAAACATGTCGCTTCAATGCACATCAAGAGAACACTCTGAGCGCCGTTATGTATTACAATCCTGACCTGAACCCTCTTGACTTTCATTTATGGCGGCGTTTGAAAGCTCTTGTCTACGCATGAATAGCTAGTTAACCTAACGTTTGCGGCACGCAACGGAGGTGTGCCCAGCAGTTTGTAAGTGTACACTACTGTGTTTGGATCATTCAATGGAAACTAAACCTGATCCTGCAACACGAAGTCGTATAAAAGACAGTACAGGAGCTGGGGCAAGGACGTGGATTTTGCTACTGCACTGTCGTGTTTCTTCAAACTACAAGCAGGTACTACAGATCCGCGGCCCTCAGGGTCCATTCACAATTATCACCCCAACATTCTGTCATTGTTATTCTATTCCATTTCACATCTTCAGAGGCGCTTGTCTTACCATACCAGGTTGCACACATCGTCACCTATAATAGTGTCCTAGTAGCCAAACCCATCTGCTACTTTTAGCGTCTCGATTCCTAATCTAATTCCTTTAGCATCGCCTGATTTAATTCGATTACATTTGTGTATATATTTTCGTTATTTGGTGAGACTGTACAGTTGCAGCAGTTTTGAATGTTACAGCAACCATCCATTGAATGCTGAATCAAACATGTCGCTTCAATGCACATCAAGAGAACACTCTGAGCGCCGTTATGTATTACAAGTACTATTTTCAGTAAGTAATCGTAGCAAAAACGATGTTTACTCGCATATTCATTGTAATTTTTGGCAGATTGGGAAAACTAATACGCCCGGTCATTTTGTGATATAGCCACAAAGGTCCCGAGTTCGAGTCTCGGTCGGGCACACAGTTTTAATCTGCCATGAAGTTTCATAGCCACATATATTTAACGTAAAAACGCCGTGGAATGAGCTAGATTTTGAATACCACCTGCCTAATGATGGAGACATCATGAAGAAATACCGGACTACAACTGCTCACAACACGGCATGAGCGAAAAGGACCCATCGTGACCACCACGAAATTGCACGGTGCATTGCTGTAGGCAGGCAGGGGGGTCGCAGCTGCCACTCTGTAATCGAGGGCAGGGACGACCTTGCGCCCTTCATGAGCTCCGTAACTAAGAGACCAACACAGTGGCGTAGAAACCAGGTGCAGAGTAGGGCTTCTGCCGTGGGACGTGGATGGGTGACTTAAGATTTTCTTTGTTGTTGTTTAGGGCTTTCATGACACTTAATGATAATCTGAGGAGATGATTATGATTATGATTATGGTGATGATGATAATAAAGGTGATGGAAGTTTTGGTTTACGGTGTTCTCCCACATTGCTACTTATGCATGTAGTGACGGTATACATTTAGTGATGTGAACAAAGTCTTTCCTCGTAAACAATCTTCTTCAACGAGTGACTCACGGAAACCATTTTATCACGCCTGAAAAAAATACAGAATATATCAATAATGTCTGACACTAAGTGAAGACAGAATCAGCCGAAGCAGTGCTACAGCTTTTCCCCCACATAAGTATGACTGATTGACTGTTTCAACACACTAGCTGGTTTTACTCATAATTTGCAATGATCCCCTTCTAATTAGGATTACGAATAAGGCAGTTTTAACTAACAACTACATTCACTTGGTCAAATCAGTTTACCTGTAACTTCTTTGTGGTAAATAGACAGATAGAGCATTAGACAGTAGGCGTGCAACGCTATTCAGCTACAGATAGAGTAACAGACACCAGGTATCAGTCAGTGCAATAATAATTTCTCAGCTAGCCAATCATTGATAATTAATACAAATTAGTACTAGGAAATGCAGATGACCAATACGAAAAACCTTTTCAGAAAATTGATAATCTTAAATGGATAGATGGCATCGTAACGGTAAACATCAACATAAATAACACCAGGATGAAAATTTCACTTTTTAATATAAACAAGTAGCTGTGTGTAACATTGCAAAGCGATATGAAATCCAGGGAGCACGTGAGGACGGTGGTAGGCAAAGCCGACGGTAATCTTCCTTATTTTTGGGAGGATTTTAGGAAAATGCGGTTTATCTGTAAAGGAGACCGCTAATACGACGCTGGTGCGACCTATTCTTGAGTATTGTTCGAGTGTTTGGTATCCTTACCAGACAGAATTAAGGCTGAGATCGAAGCAATTCAGAGGTGGGCCACTAGATTCGGTACCGGTAGCTTCTAACAACACGCAAGGTGTTACGGAAATGCTTCTGGAACTCAAATGGGGTTACTTGAAGGGAAGAAGACGTTCTTTCCCAGGAACACTACTGAGAAAATTTAGACAATCGGCATTTGATGGTGACCCCTCAACGATTCTACTGCCGCCAACATACCAAGAAGATAACATACGAGAAATTAGGGCTCTTGCAGAGGCGTACAGATATTCGTTACCTCCCCCCCCCCCCCCCGCTCTATTTGCGAGTGGAACAGGAAACAAAATGAAGAGTACTGATAGGGAACCCTCAGCCACGCGCCGTACAGTGGCTTGCGGTGTATCTATGTAGATGTAGACATAGGATTTAGACGTGCCATTTGCGCAGGTTCACTACCTTTTGCTGAGTTATTTGAAAAATATGAAATGCTTCAAATGCTGAAAGCTGAGAGGAGTGTGTCGAAATAGGGTTGCAGCAAAATACGACTTCGGCACATAACTCAGGAGTTCGGACAGGGCTGTGAATGCTGCGTGTCGGACGTCATTTATCATCCTGAATGACAAGTGTGACCCATCCACTGCCAGAACAGAAGCTCCCACCCGCTGTTAAGTGCTACCAGACTCATATACGCAAAGGAAGTTTGAAAATTCCTCGTGTCTGCACCCTTAAATTTGCTACGAAACGCTGGAATTTATAGAATGGAGTGATTTGCACTGTCCCCAGGCGCGTTTGCGACGGTTTTTGGAAATGTGCAGAGCTATTCTGAACACAAGCACTCTGTATTATATGTGCACTAACACGACCCACTGTAGACAAGCGGGAGAAGTTGAATTCAGACTTTTGAATTCAGAGATTTGAAAAAGCACAGTAAACTTTTCACAAATGATCTTTTTGGATTTCTGTATAAGTAATTTTAAGATTTTTTGTCATTTAGAAATAACTGGCCATTTAGCAGCTATAAAAAGCTGTCATGTGGTACTAAATACACTTGGATAATGCGAAATAATTTGATAGTGGATTAGAGATGTATCTGACATCGGTAATTTGTGTTACGACACAATCCCACACTGCTGTGTCCTCCAGAGGATGACACAGCTTACATAGATGAGCGCCGGGCTGCCTACGAAACAGGGTCAACATACACAATCAACAGCAAACGTTTTGCGTCGCCACTTCATTTCGAAATTCATGGTACAGAAAACAGAAATTAGCTGTGAAGCATGCGTAAACATTCATTTACATTGTGTAGAACTCACCATAAGAAAACAACCAACATTTGTGTAACGAGAAAATTGCCTGTTTTCGATGCGCAGTGTTTCACACCACTCCTGAGCAACGTCAATACGTTGTGGAACGTTCACTTGCTCGAATGCAGGTCGTGGCACAGCATCGATGAAATGTTTGAACCAACCCCTGGTCCAAATTGTCCTATACTTCAATAGTGGTTCCGGTTAAGTCGCGCAGAGTCTGTGGTGTCATCGCCCTCCAAAAACTGGTTGTTTCAATCGATCTGATAAATTTTCGATTGAGTTCCTGTCTAGATAATAATCAGGTGACTCTATCTTGGTGCTTCTAGACTGCCGAAGAAATGTGTTCACAAGAACAGGACAATATGCACGTGAGTTATCATTCTTCAAGATCAAATTGTCGCCAAGATGTTGGCGATATAGTACCACCATTGGATGGAGAACTTCGTCCCTGTACTGTAGAGCAATTAAATTGTCCTCAACAATCACGAGAGGTGTACGGGAGCCACATGTAATGGGTTGTCTCCAAACACGTTGTCTGCAATTATTATGGTACAAACGGATCGGATTTTTGTCCACAAACACCGCTCGATGCTAAACACAGGGCGTCCATTCTTTATGATTTCCAGCACGTGTGTAATGGAGTTAGTGGAGTTGTAGTGTAAAAATTGGTTCAAATGGCTCTGAGCACTATGGGACTCAACATCTTAGGTCATAAGTCCCTTAGAACTTAGAACTACTTAAACCTAACTAACCTAAGGGCATCACACACACCCATGCCCGAGGCAGGATTCGAGCCTGCGACCGTAGCAGTCCCGCTAGTTGTAGTGTACGAGGTGGTGCTCGCCATACTCGTTGGAAATGGAGGTTCGCATCATGCTGTCGTGTCCTGAGAGTTTGATGCGATACATGATGTCCTGTATCCTCTTCGAACGCCGGATTCGATCCTGCAGCACTCATCTCACGGTTCCTTTGACTCAATAGTCGTAGACATTGATCTTCCTGTGCATCAGTCGGACGTGTACGACCTTTTCGGTGTAAGTCCTCAACACTAACTGTCAATTATAATAGATTCCGTGTACGCACGACATCGCTTTGACTCCAGGGCACACATCGAGCAACTTTCCTGGTTGACAAGACTTCTGCGCGTAACGTGATGATACGGACCCGGTAACTGGTCGTAGTTGTCCTTCGTGATAATAACGCATCTTAGGTCACACAGTTACACAGGCGTCCCTGGTGTGTCCCTGCTGGTGCTTTACCTCCAACTGAAATGCTGCACTCCATTCGAGTGCGGCGTTCTAGCCACACGTAGCGCTCGTGCTTGCAAAGAACCTCAGGGATGTCCTTCCTCTCGGTACAGCTACCGCCAACTACACTACATGTCGGTGTGATATGCCACCTCTGTCGATGTGTTTAGTTGGGCTTAGGCTCTATAGACGGGGTGCACGGCAATGACTGTGTTACGCATCCGTCTTAGGACACACACACAGTTCCCCAGTGGACACTCACCTTCTAAACGTGAGTACAAGCACCCACACGGCTCCGCGTAGCAAGCAGCACCACAGGTAAATCGTCGGACAGCCTGGCAGCAGTGTCTCGGAGCTCATCTACAGCCGTCACAACGACGAAACAAGCTGGACGTTGTGCAGGTGATGTTAGGCGTCCTCTACTCCACTTACGATCATGTAAGTGCTTGAAGGCTGTTAATCTTCATCATTTAAATACAGTTAAAATTCTATCAGTTTAAATTCGCCATCTATTTTTGTCATAGCTGTTGCCGAATCCTACCTGACCCTGTGACGAATCTTTATAGCTACTGCGTGCAAGCAAGCCAAATCATAACTGCAAATAATTCAGTGGTAAGGGGTTCTCTTGCTGCTACATTTACGTGTTCTGTGCCAAGCGCATTTGGTGAAACTACACACACCGTTAAATAAAACTAATAATGTGAAAAATTCCAACTTCCTGCGTGATCCGGAACGCACGTTGAGCTGTAGGCACCGATGCGAGCATCATTCGAAGTAAGCAGTGCAGTGCAGCATTCACCTCAACCTTTGGGTTGATGGTGGCTGTACATTACTTACAGAGATATGGTTCACTTTTCATAAAAAATTACATTTATTTCTGAATTTTGCACTAAGAAAGGTCTTCATTATATATTATTACCGCATTGTCGTATTACAGGACAAAAAGTTTTACATGCAGAGTGAATTTACAGGCTAATCTTTAAAGCTGACAATATCACCATAGCGCGAGATCGCTTCATGCAAAGCTTTCAGATCACACACAGCACTTTCACAACAACCCTGCTTCGTCAAAAGAACGCCACATCTCATTTTAGCTGGTCCTTCAATGAAGAGGACATACGACTGCGGCTAGTCTCAAACTTGTATGAAATATATTAATTACTTGATCAGTTACGCCACTGCGTTACTGTCATATTCACGTTCCTATGCACACTCAATGGTGAAATCACCATTGAGTTTTCGTATAGGCCTAAAGATCACACTAACGTAGTGTAAAAAGTGGTCGCGTAGTTTACATATTTTACAAAATATGCGGCTATTGGTATTCCTTATTTATACGTCTCATTTTCCTTGCTAGGACGCGGTTTAGCCTTGGCCATCTACGACGTGGAAGATCAAACGCGGCTCCTGTCTCCTTTTCAGTTTGGTGGGTGTTTCGACGTGGATGATCCCTAAGGCGTTCATTCTGGTTCTCGATTCCATGGAAAAAATTTGTGGTTTGAAAATCGATGAAAGTTGGCTTGCATGAATTTTAGTTTATAGACAGTGAATTCTAGAAAATACTGCTAGGAACTAAGTTCTCATTAGACTCATGTCTCCTTAAGAATTTACATCTTCTCAACTTTCTTCTGAGATCCAGATAGCAATAATGGATAGAACAGACAATCACCGGATGGAAGCAGATTGGACAGTCCCAGTAACGGCACGCAAGCTTCATTAAGACGTACATTGTAGTTGTATGTTTGCTGTTTTCCAGAGCGGAGCACAATATGAGGTGGCTGCGTACGCAAGTGCGTGTGTGCGTTTGCTCCTCTGTTATTGCAATGTATTTAATGGGGTGGGTTTACTATGGAGCAGCCTTCTTCGACATGGTTGAGCAGTGTTGTTTAAATGACAGTATGCGATAGAGGGTGACTCCTTGATATTCGTGGATGAAGTTATGCCGAACATCAACCGCATCAAATAACACGTTTGACTTCATTATGGAAATGGAATACCGTAAATCTCGTTCCCCTTGGGTTTGGCCGGATTCTCCGTTCGCAAAAGCACTCTTTCAGTGTGGTGAGGTCACCTGAGTGCGTACTCTCACAGTGCGTAATGTCATTGTTCTGAAATATTACTATCAGGTCACCTGCCTACTCCATTTCCTTACAATTAGTACCTATCATGTAGTGGCCATATGAACTGAGCAGAACGAGAGCTGGAACTGATCCTTGCGGCAGGTAGTTGTACAGAGGTTCTGCATGTGTTAACTTTCCCTGTCAGGAAAACGGAAAACCGTTGATCAGGCAGTACGTTGCTCAGTCAACTTGCAAACTTCTGACGTGGAACTTCATCGACAACCGGCATCATGCGTTGTCTCCTTTCTGTATCGTAAGCCGCAATCAGGACCACGGAAGCTGCAGGCGATTTCAGGCTTCTTTGAAATACAGATTCAACAAACGATTTAAGCGATATCACCTGCTGGCAACAACTCCGATTTTTTACAGAGGCAAGCTCCTGGACTGACATTCTTTTACCAATGACCTTTTGGATGCGACTGAGGATTAGCTCCACAAGTAGCTCGTAAGTCATGTACGGCCATGACTGTGACATGTATTTGCACCAACTGGTCGCTATTTAGGCTTCCAAACTGAAACGAGACTCGTCCGACCAGGCAACATGTTTCCAGTCATCAACAGTTCAATGTCGGTGTTGACGGGCGCAGGCGAGGTGTAAAGTTTTGTGTCGCGCAATCAGCAAGGGTAGATGAGTGGGTCTTCGGCTCCGAAAGCTCATATCGATGATGTATCGTTCAATGGTTCGCACGTTGACACTTGCTGATGACCCAGCATTGAAATGTCCAGCAATTTGTGGAAGGGTTGCGCTTCTGTAACGTTGGACGATTCTCTTCAGTCGCCGTTGGTCCCGTTGTTGTAGTACCCTTTTCTGGCCGCAGCATTGACGTTGATATGCTGTTTTACCGGATTCTTGATATCCACGGTACACTCGTGGAATGGTCGTACGGGAAAATCGCCACTTCATCGCCACCTCGGAGATGTTGTGTCCCATCGCTCGTGCGCCGACTATAACACCACTTTCAAACTCACTTAAATCTTGATAACATACCATTGTAGCATCCGTAACCGATCTAACAACTGCGCCAGACACTTGTTCTGTTATATAGGCGTTGCCGACCGCAGCGTCGTATCCTGCCTCTTTGCATGCCTCTGTATTTGGATACGCATGCCTATTCCAGTTTCTTTGGCGCTTCAGCGTGTAACACGGAGCAATGCTGGAAGTGCCGACTCGATGTATATCGGAAACGCGAGATACTCTGTCGACTGTTGATTTTAAGTGGCCAATGACTGAACTGCGCCAGACTGTACGTTTTGTAGTTAACCACAGCCTCGTAATGTGCAATTGTAATCAGTGAAAACAGCGGTCAACTATCCACCGCGGAACTAAAATCGCAATCGTTTTGATCACGGCGATTAAAGTCAATCTCTATGAGCAAACACAAAACAGAAAAAAATTCAGTTTCAGTGCTAAAAGCAAATTGTAATTTCTCGCTATCACTGCTTACCCGAAAGTATCCTCACACTAGCTACTAAGGCTGTCGCGTTAACAACAGCTGAGCAGTCCTTGTTGGCACTTGGGTTCAGATTATTATCGACAGAGGCAGATTCCAATCTAAAAGAGAATGACTGGAAGAAAAATTAAAGCAAATGAAGTCAATAGGATAATGAAAGTGAAGCGCCAAAGAGCCATAAATAAAAAATTGCGTTTAAACCACTCAATTGAATAAAAATAATAATCAAATTACTTGGATTATAATTAGAAATAAAAGTAATTACCAAAATAATTTCACTACCTTAGACGAGATTCAAACCCAGGATCTTAAACACGTGAGATATACAGGGCGAGTCACTAACTATTGTCACCTACAATAACTCCTAAAGTATGATAGTAGCTGTAAAGGTTGTCGGACAAGTGTTGAATGGGACAACAGGGGCCATAATATGACTTTGGTTTTTGATTCCTAGGTGGGGGTCGCATCAGGGATATGAAGGTCAAGTTTGTTTTCTTAAATGGAATGCTATAGTTCAATTTCTGATAGCGCCTTTCGAGACGAATCCAGTGTTATGTAACAGTAAGGTCTTTGAAGGTCAACGAAGGTCAAAAAGGTGGCAAGAACGTCCATTAAGGTTTTCGAAGTGGTGACCATTCGTATCAATTTAGTGCTGAAATCTTCTTATCATGGATTGAGTGGTATTCCTTGTCACATCGGCTCTTACCGAAGCACATTCTCTGACAATTCTCTCCCGTATATCGTTGCAAATAGTAAATATTCGCCGAAAACGGCGTATCCATCTAACGTGCCATTGGCATGTAAACACCATTCGACCGTTTCGTAATACAACACTAATAGGAATGGTAAGACTAGTCTAGTCCAATCAAGCGAATGTGAATGATGTATTCCTTCGAAGAACAAGTCGATATGCTTATCATTTACGGAGAACGCCAAGGAAGTTCAGTGAGATCTAGAGAGTTACACGATGAAAAATATGCTCCACATACTCACCCTACACGTCGTACATTTAGATATGTGAATGATAAATTGAGAACAACTGGATCTTTAACGCATCGGAAACATATTGAGCAAAGGAAGGTTACTAACGGCGAAACGGAAATTGGTACTCTTGCCACTGTAGTTCGAGATCCTTGTTTTAGTTTGCGTCAAATCGCTAGGGAGTCTGGCATGAACCAGAGTAGTGTTGTTCGTCTTACGCGTCGCCATAAGTATCCCCCTCACCACATCAGTCTCCACCAAGAATTAACTGGTACGGATTGTATGCGTCGCACCGAATTCTGCCGATGGGCTCTACTTCAGATTCAGGGGGATGACACATTTATTAATTTGATTTTATTTACTGACGAGGCTACATTCACGAACCATGGAAATGTTAATTTGCATAACATGCATTACTCGGCAACTGAAAATCCATGATGGCTGCCGCAAGTTGCATACCAAAAACCGGGGTCGGTGAATGTATCGTGTGAGATTCTGGAGGACAGAATTATAAGCCCCTATGTCACTGAAGGAAATCTTACTGGCAGGAAGTACACCACATCCCTGCAAGGAACTGTTTGGTCTTGTACCTTTAGGAACAAGAACAGAATGTGGTATCAACACGATGGGTGTCCGGCACATTTTTCGCTGATGGCTAGAAATAAGTTGCAGAGGCAGTTCCCAAACCGTTGGATTGGACACGGAGGAGATCTGTCGTGGCCGGCTCGTTCGCCAGATTTGACGCCTCTGGATTTTTTCTTGTGGGGATTAGTAAAAGTCATTGTTTATAAAGACTACAACTGAAGATATGCCAAAGAGACCTGTTAGAGCATGTGCTTCGATAAGCCGTTGTGATAAGGAATACCACTCAACCCATGATAAGAAGATTGCAGCACCTCATTGATACCAACGGTCATCCCTTAGAACACCTTCTGTAAATGGACTTTCATGCCACATTTCTGACCTTCGTTGACCATACTGTTACACATCATTGGATTCTCCTCGCTAGCTGCAGATTCCTTGACTTGCGCCATCGGGCGGTGGGTCTCAGGGTTCCGCATGATACGTCTGGAGTCCATTACGCACAGGAAGCCTCTTCACGGGCAGATGGGGCTGTGAGGAAGGAACTGGACGGTTTGTTTAGGTTAGAGGGTGTCAGGAAACAACAGAAAGGGTGTCCGTCTCAAAGGAGGCAGGTAAAATAAAGTAAGGTAGTTGTATAAACGATCTGTATTGTAGTTGTAAAGTGTCGTACCTGTGTTGGGAAAGAACAGAGCTCCAAGCCCTAATAGAAATCACTGAAGCTCAATGAGTTACACGTACGGATAGCTGGATAAAGCCGGAAGTAAGTTCATCCGAAACTTTTTCGAATGACCTGACAGTGTTCAGAAAGGATGGATTAAATACAGTTGGTGGTGGAGTATTTATTGCTGTTAGAAGTAGTTTAACTTGTAGTGAAATTGAATTAGATAGTTCCTGCGAAATAGTCTGGGTAGAAGTTATACTTGACAATCGGACTGAACTATTAATTTGATCGTTTTACCGACCCCCGACTCAGAAGGTATAGTTACTCAACATTTCAAAGAAAACCTGAGTCTTATTTAAAATAGGTACCCCACTCATACAATAATACTCGGTGGCGACTTCAATCTACCTTCGATATGCTGGAAAAATTATTCGTTTAAAGCCAGCGGCAGGCATAAAACGTCATCCGAAATTGTACTGAATACTTTCTCAGAAATTATTTCACACAGTTAGTTCATGAGCCCATTCGAAACGTAAGTGGTTGCTAAAGCATACTTGACGTATTAGCAACAAATAATCCTGAACAGCCTGCCGGAGTGGCCGAGCGCTTCTAGGCGCTACAGTCTGGAACCGCGCGACCGCTACGATCGCAGGTTCGAATCCTGCCTCGGGCATGGATGAGTGTGATGTCTTTAGGTTAGTTAGGTTTCAGTAGTTCTAAGTTCTAGGGGACTGATGACCACAGCAGTTAAGTGCCATAGTGCTCAGAGCCATTTTTTTAAATCCTGAACAAACAGGGAGTATTGTGACGAATACAGGGATTAGCGACCACAATGCAGTTGCTGCTAGGCTGAGTACCGTAACACTCACAACCATCAAAAAGGAACGCAAAGTACATGTATTTAAAACAGCTGATAAGAATGCTCTTAACGACTTTTTAAGCGACAGTCTCCACTCCTTCCGATCTGGTCATGTAAGAGAAGGAAAGATGTGAAGTGATTTCAGAGAGAGAGTATCGACAGCAATTGAGATATATATACCACATAAATCAATAAATGATGGTACAGATCCCCCATGGTACACAAAATGGGTCAGACCGCTGTTGCAGAAACAACGAAGAAAGCGTGCCAAATATAAAAGAACGCAAAATCCTCAAGATTTGGAAAGTTTTGCAGAAGGAATACAGAGCGTACTTCAATGCGAGATGCTTTTAACAATTTCCAGAACGAAACTATGTCTCTGAATCAGGCAGAAAACCCAAACAGATTCAGGTCATACATAAACACACCTGTAGCAAGACGTAATCAGCAACTTCACTGAGCGACAACAACGGTGAAGTCACTGATGACAGTGCCAATAAAGCAGAATTATTAAACTCGGTTTTCCGAAACTGCTTCACTAAAGAAGACAAAATAAATATTGCTTAGTTCCAGTCATGAACAACTGCGAAGATGAGAAACATACACTATTTGCCATTAAAATTGCTACACCAAGAAGGAATACAGATGATAAACGGGTATTCAGTGTACAAATATATTATACTAGAACGGACATGTGATAACATTTTCACGCAATTTGGGAGCATAGATCCTGAGAAATCAGAACCCAGAACAACCAACTCTGGCCGTAATAACGGCCTTGATACCCCTGGGCATTGAGTCAAACAGAGCTTGGATGGCATGTTCAGTTACAGCTGCCCATGCATCTTCAACACGATACCACAGTTCATCAAGAGTAGTGACTGCCATATTGTGACGAGCCAGTTGCTCGGCCACCATTGACCAGATGTTTTCAATTGGTGAGAGATCTGGAGAATGTGCTGGCCAGGGCAGCAGTCGAACATTTTCTGTATCCAGAAAGAGCCCGTACAGGACCTGCAACTTGCGGTCGTGCATTAACCTGCTGAAATGTAGGGATCCGCAGGGATCGAATGAAGGGTAGAGCCACGGGTCGTAACGCATCTGAAATGTAACGTCCAATGTTCAAAGTGCTGTCATTGCGAACAAGAGGTAACCGAGACGTGTAACCAATGGCACCCCATACCGTCACGCCGGGTGACACGCCAGTGTGGCGATGACGAATACTCGCTTCCAATGTGCGTTCACCGCGATGTCGCCAAACACGGATGCGACCATCATGATGCTGTAAACTGAACCTAGATTCATCCGAAAAAATGACGTTTTGCCATTCGTGCACCCACGTTCTTCGTTGATTACACAATCGCAGGAGCTCCTGTTTGTGATGCAGCGTCAAGGGTAACCGCAGCCATGGTCTCCGAGCTGATAGTCCATGCTGCTGCAAACCTCGTCGAACTGTTCGTGCAGATGGTTGTTGCCTTGCAAACGTCCCCACCTGTTGACTCAGGGATCGAGACGTGGCTGCGCGATCCGTTCCAGACATGCGGATAAGATGCCTGTCATCTCGACTGCTGGTGATTCGAGGCCGTTGGGATCCAGAACAGCGGTCCGTATTACCCTCCTGAACCCACCGATTCCATATTCTGCGAACAGTCATTGGATCTTGACAAACGCAAGTAGCAATGTCGCGATACGATAAACCGCAATCGCGACAGGCTACAATCCGACCTTTACCAAAGTCAGAAACGTGTCGGTACGCATATCTCCTCCTCACACGAGGCATCACAACAACGTTTCAGCAGGCAACGCCGGTCAACTTCTGTTTGTGTATGAGAAATCTGTTGGAAACTTTCCTCATGTCGTCACGTTGTAGGTGTTGCCACCGGCGCCAACCGTGTGTGAATGCTCTGAAAAGCTGATCATTTGCATATCACAGCATCTTCTTGCTATCGGTTAAATTTCGCGTCTGTAGCACGTCATCTTCGTGGTGTAGCAATTTTAATGGCCAGTAGTGTAGAAGTAGATATCCTCAGTGTAGCAAAGCAGCTTAAATCACTTGATAAAGGCAAGGCCTCCGGTCCTGGTTGTACAGCAGTCAGGTTCTTTTCACAGTATACTGATATAAGAGCTCCATATTTAGCAGTTATATACAACCATTGTTCACAGAAAGACCTAAAGACTGGAAAATTGCTCAAGTCACACCAATACCCACAAAGGGAATTTGGGTTAATCCGCTGAATTACAGGGCCATATCACTAATGTAGCTTTGCAATAGGGTTTTGGAACATATAATGTATTCCAGCATTATAAAGTACCTCGAAGAATATGATTTATAGACACATAGTCATCACGGATTCCGGAAACATCATTCTTGTGAAACACAACTAGTTCTTTATACTCATGAACCAATGAGTGCTATCGACAGGGGATGTCAAATTGATTCCATGTTTTTAGATTTCCAAAAGGCTTTCGACACCGTTCTTCACAAGCGTCTTCCACCAAACTGCATGTCTACGGAATATCGCCTCAGTTGTGCGACTGGATTCGTGATTTCTTGTCAGAAAGGTCACAGCTCGTAGTAATAGACGGAATGTCATCGAGTAAAACGGAAGTAATATCAGGCGTTCCCAAAGTAAGTGTTATAGGCCCTCTATTGTTCCTAATCTACATCAACGACATAGGAGACAATCTGAGTAGGCATCTTACATTATTTGCAGTTTATGCTGTCATTTTCGGTCTTGTAAAGTCATCGGATGACCAAAACGGATTGCAAAATGATTTAGATAAGGTATCTGTATGGTGCGAAAAGTGGCAGTTGACCATGAATGAAGAAAAGTGTGGAATTATTCACATTAATACTAAAAGAAATCAGCTAAATTTAGATTACGCGATAAGTCACACAAATCTAAAGGCTGTGGATTCAACTATATACTTAGTGATTACAATTACAAATAACGTGAACTGGAACGATCACATAGATAATATTGTGAGTAGAGCAAACCAAAGACTGCGATTCATTGGCAGAAGGCTTAGAAGATGCAACAGGTGTACTAAAGAGACTGCTTACACCACAAAAAGAAGGTTGTATACATGGAAGAAGCCTGGAGATACTGACAGGTTTCAGATAGATTATATAATGGTAAGGCAGAGATTTAGGAACCAGGTTTTAAATTGTAAGACATTTCCAGGGGCGGATGTGGACTCTGACCACAATCTATTGGTTATGCACTGTAGATTAAAACTGAAGAAACTGCAAAAAGGTGGGAATTTAAGGAGATGGGACTAAACCAGAGGTTGTACAGAGTTTCAGGGAGAGCATAAGGGAACAATTGACGGGAATGGGGGAAAGAAATACTGCAGAAGAAGAATGGGTAGCTTTGAGGGATGAAGTAGTGAAGGCAGCAGAGGGTCAAGTAGGTAAAAAGACGAGGGCTAGTAGAAATCCTTGCGTAACAGAAGAAATATTGAATTTAATAGATGAAAGGAGAAAAAATAAAAATGCAGTAAATGAAGCAGGCAAAAAGGAATACAAACGTCTCAAAAATGAGATCGACAGGAAGTGCAAAATGGCAAAGCAGGGATGGCTAGAGGACAAATGTAAGGATGTAGAGGCGTATCTCACTAGGGGTAAGATAGATACTGCCTACAGGAAAAATAATGAGACCTTTGGAGAAAAGAGAACCACTTGTATGAATATCAAGAGCTCAGATGGAAACCCAGTTCTAAGTAAAGAAGGGAAAGCAGAAAGGTCGAAGGAGTATATAGAGGGTCTATCCAAGGGCGACGTACTTAAGGACAATATTATGGAAATTGGAAGAGGATGCAGATGAAGATGAAATGGGAGATACGATACTACGTGAAGAGTTTGACAGAGCACTGAAAGACCTGAGTCGAAACAAGGCCTCGGGAGTAGATAACATTCCATTAGAACTACTGACGGCCTTGGGAGAGCCAGTCCTGACAAAACTCTACCATCTGGTGAGCAAGATGTATGAGACAGGTGAAATACCCTCAGACTTCAAGAAGAATATAATAATTCCAATCCAAAAGAAAGGTGTTGACAGATGTGAATATTACCGAACTATCAGTTTAATAAGTCACAGTTGCAAAATACTAACGCAAATTCTTTACAGACGAATGGAAAAACTGGTAGAAGCCGACCTCGGCGAAGATCAGTTTGGATTCCGCAGAAATGTTGTAACACGTGAGGCAATACTGACCCTACGACTTATCTTAGAAAATAGATTAAGGAAAGGCAAACCTACATTTCTAGCATTTGTATATTTAGAGAAAGCTTTTGACAATGTTGACTGGAATACTTTCTTTCAAATTCTGAAGGTGGCAGGGGTAAAATACAGGGAGCGAAAGGCTATTTACAATTTGTAGAGAAAGCATATGGCCGTTATAAGAGTCGAGGGGCATGAAAGGGAAGCAGCGGTTGGGAAGGGAGTGAGACAGGTTTGTAGCCTCTCCCTGATGTTATTCAATTTGTATTTTGAGCAAGCAGTAAAGGAAAAAAAAAATCGGAGTAGGTATCAAAATCCATGGAGAAGAAATAAAAACCTTGAGGTTCGCCGATGACATTGTAATTCTGTCAGAGACAGCAAAGGACTTGGAAGAGCAGTTGAACGGAATGGATAGCGTCTTGAAAGGAGGATATAAGATGAACATCAACAAAAGCAAAACGAGGGTAATGGAATGTAGTCGAATTAAGTCGGGAGATGCTGAGGGTATTAGATTAGGAAATGAGACACTTAAAGTAGTAAAGGAGTTTTGCTATTTGGGGAGCAAACTAACTGATGATGGTCGAAGTAGAGAAGATATAAAATGTAGACTGTCAATGGGAAGTAAAGCGTTTCTGAAGGAGAGAAATTTTGTTAACATCGAGTATAGATTTAAGTGTCAGGAAGTCGTTTCTGAAAGTATTTGTATGGATTGTAGCCATGTATGGAAGTGAAACATGGACGATAAATAGCTTAGACAAGAAGAGATCAGAAGCTTTCGAAATGTGGTGCTACAGAAGAATACTGAAGATTAGATGGGTAGATCACATAACTAATGAGGAGGTATTGAATAGAATTGGGGAGAAGAGAAGCTTGTGGCACAACTTGACAAGACCAATGGACCGGTTGGTAGAACATGTTCTGAGGCATCCGGGGATCACAAATTTAGCATTGGAGGGCAGCGTGAAGGGTAAAAATCGTAGAGGGAGACTAAGAGATGAATACACCACGCAGATTCAGAAGGATGTAGGTTGCAGTAGGTACTGGGAGATGATGAAGCTTGCACATGATAGAGTAGCATGGAGAGTTGCATCAAACCAGTCTCAGGACTGAAGACCGCAACAACAACAACAACAACAACAACAACACCAAACTTGTTCGCTCTATTCTGGAGTATTGCTGTGCGGTGTGGGATCCGCATCAGGTGGGACTGGCGGATGACATGGAAAAAGTTCAAAGAAGAATGGCTCGTTTTGTATAATAGCGAAATAGGGGAAATAGAGCCACAGACATGATACGTGAATTGGAATGGCAATCATTAAAACAAAGGCGTTTTACGTTGCGACGGTATCTTCTCACAAAATTTCAATCAGCAGTTTTCCTCTCCGATTGCGACAACATTCTGTTGGCACCTACCTACATAGGGAGAAATGATCATCACGATCAAATAAGAGAAATCAGGGCTCGCACAGAAAAATTTAAATGCTCGTCTTTCCCAAGCGCTGTTCGAGAGTGGAACGGTAGAGACAGCTTGAGGGTGGCTCATTGAACCCTCCGCCAGGTAATTTATTGGGAATAGCAGAGTAATCACGTAGATGTAGATAGCCGCTATCAGAAAATAAGTAGCAAATTATGGTATACAATTTAAAAAAAAAAAAAACAAAGTTGACCTTCATAGCTCTGAAACGACCCCACCTAGCAACAAAAATCAACATCATATTGTGGCCCAAGTCGTCCCATGCAACTTTTGTCCCACAAAATTTTCAGCTCCTATCACAATGTCGGAGCTATTCTTGGTGGTAATAGTTAGTGACTAACCCGGTATATGCTAACCGTTACACTGCACCGCAATAGTAGGACAAGGAGTTACACAGGGTGTCTCACCTAACTCTGCCACCTCAAATATCTCTGGAACAACAATAGATATTCAAAAAAGGTTTTCACCAGCATGAACGTGCGGCAGGGGCTTGGGAAACCAAGTACTACGCGAAATTTTAAAACTTTAACAAATAGTATTTTCAACATAAACTTGAGTATTTTTAAATGGACACCCCCTATTATTTCGTATGCAAGCAATAGCATGAAAAATCACAAAAACAATGGCGTTGGTTGCATCGCAATGTGGGTATGTGTATTTGTGTGTGTGTGCGTTGTTTTTGTTGTGGTTTTCATGTGTTAAAACGGTTCAAATGACTCTGAGCACTATGGGACTCAACATCTTAGGTCATAAGTCCCCTAGAACGTAGAACTACTTAAACCTAAGTAACCTAAGGACATCACACACATCCATGCCCGAGGCAGGATTCGAACCTGCGACCGTAGCAGTCCCGCGGTTCCGGACTGCAGCGCCAGAACCGCTAGACCACCGCGGCCGGCTGTCATGTGTTACGAAATACGAAATAAAAGTGCTAGACTCATGAATCGGGATCAAGAAAGAATGCCATACAAGGAATTGGAATTGAACCGACCAATCGTTGTTGCTGTTTGGCAACGGTGAACGGTTCAGGCGTGACGTTGAGCGCTGTGATTGGAGGAAAGCAGCTCCATCGCGTGAAGTTTCATCTATCAAGTGATTTTAATCGGACCATAGTTGCGGGCTTCTGCAGTATTGCCGTCTTTACGAGATACCATTACGGCTGTGGGTTTACACTGATGAGTGACCACTGGCCAAGAAAATAATAATTCGTGCGTTATATGTACGATCCAACAGATGTTTGATTAATATATCATGCGCAAAACCTTTCAGCGTTTGTAATTCATTACAGTCACTACGAAATCATTTCCGGTGGATTCACTCAAAAGAGTATCTCAGTACTTCATCTCTCTTATTAAGGCTCATGGTCCCAGCGTTGCAAATCTGGTTATCAGAAACGTTAATGGTCGCCATATCTGAAGGTAAGTTTCGGAAATGTCTTCTGCACTGTTGTTGTCAACCGGCTTTCAGCTTCAGGAAGAGCAACATATAGCAGTCACATTTACAGTTACAGGTTCGCACATAAATGCCAGTTTACTGTTTGTAAAGCACTTGGGTATGACAATAAACCTTAATTTTAACATCCAAAAGTTAATGTTAAGACTTTGGGTGCACAACGTTTCCTTCATAGCAACATACTCTGTACAGCAGAGCTTTTTGTCTTAAGGAAGTGATAGAGGAAGGTATATGATAACTATTAGGAGTAGTCCTCGGACGTTGTGGATAAGAGGTCTTAATGATACTTGTGTTGGCTTGCTGGGACGAATGCACGTACATTAACAGTTGTGATATCAGTGCAGAATTTTACATCTACATCACCTAAGGCTTCCTTGATATCACTCTAGTTTTCATGTGCATGGAATATAAAAACGGACATTGAAGTGATTACATTTCTTTCAGTGTGACGAATGTGCAAACTAACAAAAGTACCTTCATTGAATTAAATTCACCGAAAAAAAAACAATGGAATGCAGTGAATCGAAATGGAATAAGTGAGGCATGTTCAGAAATGCTAAACGTCAAAATAATGATTACGTCGTGATACTTGAAAATTTGTCTGGAGGAGCACTAGGGGGGACGTGAGTGGTTAGAATGACTGCTCGGTGTAAGCGGCGGGTCCAGAATCGGAGCCCAGTCCGATATAAATGACAATTTGTCAGAAAAATTCATTAAATGCTCAGTTCTCAGAGCAACACCAGTGAAGTACTCCTCGTCGTTGCAGGGAGACTATAAGCGCACGCGTCATCTGGGAGGCTGCCGGCATCGTGTCACTGTGTATGGGCAGTAAAAGGTTTTATGGAAGTACTCGGGGCACCGCGGCGGCGCTTCCAGCTTTATGGCTGGTCAAGCGGGCGCCTCTCCATGGACTGTGACTACTTGTTCCGACGTGGGGCACCACGTGGCCGCACTGGGCTGGCAGAGCTGCCGCGGTCCGGCGTTGTGAAAGGGGAAAGGCGTGTGTGGGCCGGCCACTGTCCCGTAAGTCCCGCGCCTCTCAACAGGAGGGTTAAGCATTTTCTCCCGTTCTGTAGCCACGACTAGACAAGACAGCACAAGACTTCATTAAATGCATTCTTTCCGTAGAGCGGGAATGAAACCTGGATTGAACCAACCAATTTTAGGCATTTCATAGATTCCTATAACCTGGATGATACGGCTGAAAATGCCACAATCGAATTACTGACAAGGTTGTGCGTGGCTGTCGACAGGACCTTAGACCATACATTCCTTTATGGGTTCAGTATCGTGTCTGTTGTTTTCGAATACTTTTTCAGTTACCTATTACTTACAGATTTTCACAAAGAGTGTCAACTGCGTCTCTATATGAGATCTCGTTCTTCATATAACTTACAGAAAAGCAGTTGGGCGACGTAGTCGACAACAGCAGATATTTCGAGGGGAGCACACCCTCTTATTCACAAAACAAAACTTCCGCAAGTAAGTGACGTGCAAAAGAATTTAAAACTTCGGTTTGCAGAAAAGCTCCGGAAAGATAACACACACACACACACACACACACACACACACACACACACAGTAAACGCTAGCGGCACCACGCAACCAAAGGTGACCGACGTCAGAATTTATCGCTATCAAATATTAATAATCAACGTCTGAGGTAACATTAATTCTCTCCTTCTGTTTTTGACGAGGGAGAGAGCAGGACTCCAAGCAGAATTTAAACAAAAACCTCCGTCTATATTTATGAAATCACTTGCTAATTTCATTTCAACTGCCTCCTGTAGAATGCCATCCCAGTAGCTGGGTGTCATTGCCAGAATCTCCATGTTATTATATTTCACGGAGTTACCGGTGCGAAGACAATGTTCGGAAGTGGCGAAATTGGTAATGGTATTAACTGTCCTGCATAGACGCAGCTGTCAGTTTACCTCTTCAGCTATGTTCGCGTGTCCAAATCATTAAACCTAGCGTAACGTGATAGTTCAGAGAGGTGAACAATGTTGTAGAAGTTCATGTGCCATCTGAACATTCATTTGTTTGATATCTTGAAATAGATCTTCCCTAAATGTAGAGTTGCAGTGTTTTTTCTCCTTTAAAGTATGGCCTGTGTTGTGGGCTGTCGTATACCAGTACGAAGGTTACCAAGATGAGAGCAACCCAACCGTGCTTAGAATATATATAACATTCTTATTACTGAGTTGCTGGTACACAGCCTTAATTAATTTCATCAGGAAAAAATGAAATATGATGCTATTGCCAGCTTGTATACAGTTCATCTAGTTACACACGAATTCTAGGTTGTTCTCAGCTTTCAAGAAAATTACAGAAATTACGATCACTACAAAAACGAACAGAAAAGTAGTTCCTCTACGTGCTTCTGTAGAGGGAAGACCTGGCTAGCAGACAGCGGAGATGTAACACGGGCGCGAGTCCTTACTACGACCTCAGCTTCTTTCTTCCCTCTGTCCCGGTGGGGCATTGTATACCTTTCCTTCCCCTTTGTCTCGATCACATTCTTTTCTGTTCTACATTTTTCAACGTTTAATACAGCATTCAATGTCCTTTACTCATGAAGGTCAATTTTAAGGTCTGAGCATAATGGTCGTAATTAGAAGAAACAGACGTCACTATTTCGAGACATATGCCGCCATAATTCTCCGCAGGGGGTCTCATGCAAGAGAAATTACGCAGTGTTTTATTCTCCTGTTGTATTCCTCCACCTGGACCCTCTAGAAAAAGTTCCAGAACACTGATTTCGCCAAGTTTTCCCTTGCTTTCCTCACCTTGCCTCGATGTCTTGCATAGCGAAATGTGTTCACTAAATAAACGCCTGTCTACACTTCACTTACTAAAGCAGTTTTGGCCCAGAAATAAAACTTTAAGGCCACAGTAGGCACCATAATTGATTTAAACAATGTGTAAACGAAACACTTTGTAAATTTGACTAAAATAGTACAAACTGTTGAGTTACATAGTAAAGCTGGTTTGACGCACTGTCTTCACTCTGTTATTCTTCTCTCTGTTTTCTTTACAAAAGTATGTAACGGGAAAATTTTCTTACAGAGATTTTAAGAGGGTTAGAGGCAACAAAAATATTTCCCCTTATATATACGTACAGAAAAAATATGCAACTAGCTTATGTTATGATAGTTGTAGGCTTAGGTTTGAAGATATTTAAGAGACAGCCATCATCGATTATCGGTCACACGCCCACACCGAAACTGCTCGTTGCTCAGTACTGTTGAAAAACAAATTCTTTTGTGTCCAACCAAGTGCAACAGTTAATCTGTACAAACGGTGTCACGTTGCCATAGAAACGCATTATCCGACGATTTCGCTTTGAGAATTGAAAAACTGTCACCAAGTATTCAACCTTTCGTTGTTTCTGCACTCTGTTGTCTCATCAGGGAATACTCAGTTCCAAATGCGAGATTATGTCCATACAGTACAACACTTACGGAGCAAGTTGTCTCGCCAGAACAAAAGAAAATGAGATCGAGGTAACCTATGTTTTGATTTGTTCTGTACCGCAGTATGAGTGTGAGGTCATGCATATGCGTGTTACAACTGAAAGAAAATGACTTGTACTTTGCATCTACAAAACAATAAACCTTTACATAATATTAGTTTATTTGTTCCATAGCCTGTATTTCGTTGGAAAAGCATTCATTGCTTCTCCATTCTTTCGCAGACTCTTGGCTACTAAATGACACAATTTGCATTGCAGATCCAATTGTAAGAAACTTTGTGGTTTTCATATTCGGTCGGTGGTTTTCCTTATGTTCACAGAAATTTTCTTTGGGCTACCGTTGGTGATCGGTTCTTCTGATACGAAAGAGAGTCTGACCTTTCCTATAATATCTAAATATTTTCGATTTCCTGGTGACGTAACTAACGTACAAAAGGTATACTAATGATATCTATTTGAAAAATACTGCGTTGCCGATCACTTTCGTGCCATTTCTCTACCTCTGCCTTAAATATTGTTGGAATACGTGAATTTTGTAGTCAAGGTGATCACGTAGCGTTGATACACTTCAACGCTTTTATAAACAGCATGCTTTAGTCTTCTTCACGTAACGAACAGTTCAGCGTTTCATTGAAATCACTACCGCGTGAATTTTATTTTATTCAGGTTTACGATGCGTCTTACGTATGTTGACACATAGCCAGCACTGATTTAGAAAACATCGTTCTTTTGAAACACAACTAGTTCTTTACACGCACGAAGTTGTTGAGTGCTATTGACAAGGGCTTTCAAATTGATTACGCGTTTCTAGATTACTAAAAGACTTTTGACACTGTATCACACAAGCGGCATATAGTGAAATTGCGTGCTTATGCAATAACGTCTCAGTTATGTGACTGGATTCGTGATTTCCTGTCAGAGGTCACAGTTCGTAGTAATTGAGGGAAAGCCATCGAAGCAGTGACTTCTGACGTTCCCCAAGATATTGTTATAGGACCTCTGCTGTTCCCTAACTACATAAACAATGTAGGAGACAATCTGAGCAGCCGTCGTAGATTGTTTGCAGATGCATCTGTTGTTTATCATCTGGTAAACTCGCCAGAAGATCAAAACAAATTGCAAAACGATCTAGAAAAGCATGGTGCAAAAATTGGCAACTGACCCCAAATAATGAGAAGTGTTAAGACATCCACATGGTGCTAAAAGGAATCCGTTAAACTTCGGTTGCATAATAAAACAGCCAAATCTTAAGGCCGTAAATTCACCTAAATTCCTAGGAATCACAGTTGCGAAAAACTTAAACTGGAAAGAAGACATAGAAAATATTGTGGGGAAGGCAAACCAAAGACTACATTTTATTGTCAGAATACTTAGATGATACAGCATCTACGCTTGTCCGTCCTCTTTTGGAGTACTGCTGCGCGATATGGGACTCTTACCAGAGTGGATTAGCGGAGTACTTTGAGAAAGTTCAAAGAAGAGCAGCACGTTTTGTACTATCCCGAAATAGGGGGGAGCGTGTCACGGAAGTGAAGCAGGATTTGGGACGGACACTATTATAACAAGGCGTTTCTCGTTGTGGTGGAATCTTCTCACAAAATTTCAGTTACTATCTCCTCCGAACACGGAGGAGAAAAGAGTCCCACTCCGAACACGGAGGAGAAAAGAGTCCCACTCATGTGCCCTTGATAACTGCAGGGTACAAAGCTTTTCGACATTGGACTGCTGATGACTGGAAACATGTTGCCTGGTCAGACGCGTCTCATTTCAAATTGTTTCGAGCAGATGGTGGTATAGAGACAACGTCATGAATCCACGGACCTTGCGTGTTAATAGGGGACTGTTCAAGCCTGTGGAGCCTCTATAATGGTGTGGGGTGTGTGCAGTTGAAGTGATGTGGGACCCCTGATACGTCTAGATACGACTATGACAGGTGACACTAACGTAAGCGTCCAGTCTGATCACTTGCATCCATTCATGTCCGCTGTGCATTCCACGGACTTGGGCAATTCCAGCAGGACAATGCGACACCTCACACTACCAGAATTGCTACAGAGTGGCTCCAGGAACACTCTTCCGAGTTGAAACACTTCCGATGGCCACTAAACTCCCCAGATATGAACATCATTGAGCATATCTCTTCTAAACGTCCCGTTTAGAAGAGATCTCCATCCCGTTGTCCTCTTATGAATGTATGGACAACTCTGCAGAATGCATGGTGTCAGTCTTTCCAGGACTAGTTCAGACATTAGTGGAGTCCATGCCACGTCGTGTTGCGGCAGTTCTGCGTGCTCGTGGGGCCTATACACGAAATTAGACAGGTGTACCAGTTTCTTTGGCTCTTCAGTGCACATTGCCGCTCGTCGTCACCTCACTGTCCCTGGCGGGAAGGTGTCCTACAGTTACCTAGCAACCGGACAGAGACATTCGCCACGAACAGCTACTACTGATATAAGAGGGTTGCCCATGGAATCAGAATGGCAGGGATGGGAGAAACTGACTGGTTAAAACCGATGCCTGTATTTTAGTTCCGTAACCGGTATTTTCCGACATTTGTTTGGCCTCAGTTAGAACAGGTATATCAGTTTGCCATAGCAGTGGCACGAATACGTTTGGTTTTAACTATAACTTTTGTTAAAAAGAGTTTGATAGAACGTTCTGTACGTCTGAAACGTAGATTTCGTCTTTGAGTGATATTGTTTCTCATCAAATCAAGAAGTTATAGAACAAATATTTATGAACAGATAGGAAAATAAGTACTCATCATTGGAGAAATTCGTTATTGAAATTTTAACTATTATCATGTAATTATTCCTTGTAAGTGTTACATTTTGCCTACTTTTAAATTGTTCATTTGAATTTCTATTAAAGTGCGTCTTTGGTTTGGCAGTAAAAAATTAATAGTATTCAACTTCCCATACATAAGTGAAGATATATAATCGACTGAAAACAGGTTTTACCTTCGAAATAGTTAAAGAAAAAAATACTACAAATCTTACTCAAAACCTTATTGATTTGGTCTTCTATTCCCCTGAAATAATACAAGAGAAAGGAAGTCATGCAACAGTAATAACTTAAAACTTATCATTTCATTCAGAGTTTGTAATAAAAATGGAAGGTAGCCGATCTGCTGCCTGTATCTACATAGTATGCCTTTATCTGCTGGTAGCTTTTGGAAATCGACAACTTAACATGAAAAACCAGAGTTCTCCAAACTTAGTTTTCACTCTTTGGCACGTAATATTCGTAATGCTAAATAGTGGTTTGATTCTAGATCACAGTGTGATTTTTAACTGAAATTTAAAAAATTAGAATCAGTAGGAGAAGACTGGTGAATTTTTGTAGTACTCAACCCCTCATTACTATTCGAGAAAAGCAACGAACGTTGGACAGACTGTTTTCTTTTATTTACTTATTTTATTTGATATTTGATTGTATGCATCATGAAACTTGCAATGCAAAAATTTCATGGAGTCTTACAATCTTTCAGTCCTTTTCAATGTTATTGTTGGTAATAGTTACAATAAAAAAACCAAAAATAGGTTGATTTGGAAACCAACATTACTGAGCCGTTTTATTGGCAGTTTAAAATGGAGATGAAAAAAACCGATGTAACCGAAAACCGCTCGTTTCAGTCGTCTCTAGTGTACAGTCAATATCAATGAATTCAATAGCCATATGCAGTGTATACGGCACCTAGCTGAAAAGATTGGTGTTTGTATAAATGTGGAATACGATGAGTCCAATGTCATCTTGATCTGCAGAATAGTATTTTCCACATGGCATTATAACGTAGTATTGCGTACGTTTCGTTAAACTGGGTAATTTGGAGTACTTTGCAGATATAAAATTCTTTTATTTTTATGAAATTTTTTCGCTCATAATAAGTACAGTTTGATAACGAGTCTGCTCTTTCATTTTTATAGCGGAAGAAATGGACTGAAAAATATTAACATTTCTGTGTTTCTCTTGCAGACAATATACGTGAAGGACATCCCAGAACTGCAGCCACAGACGGAAACCTCGAGAAAGTGCACGGTATGTTATTATGTATTCAACTATTAAAGCCTTATGAAGTAGCTAAAACTTCACGAATATAATAAAAAGCTACAGTGCATTTTACGCAAAGCCATAACTACGAGAAAGATTTCTGCAAGATGGGTGACCTGTTTTTTGAATGCTAACCTAAAAATCAGGGGAAACAAATGTGTTAGAAACTTGTTTTAAAGAGAGCGACTGGGTCATGTATCACATTTTTACCGAAGACGGGACGCAGGTGCACCACCTCGGTCTGGAAACTAAATAGGAATTAAAGAAGCACTGGACTGAACTCAGTTGCCTCAGATTAAACAGTCCTTTGGGACGAGTCTGTTAATTAAAGGAAAAACTGAAATCTGTTTCTTCATTAATAATTTGGTTTGGTTGCGTAAATTTTTACAATGAATTTTCAGAATTGCCTATAGTATTTGTATTATTTTAAATTTAACGACAGTGATATGGATGACTAAACTATCTTCTATGTAATTAATCCTGTCACTAGAGTATCCTTTCATATATACATACATTAATCCTTGTTCCATAGATCATGAATACGATAGTTCGTGATGATGCAGAACGTGTCACTTTAAACTAAGGTTTCTTTACACAAAATAATTAATTAGTAATTTGTTTTACAGTTACTACCTCATATCTAAGAATTCATCTATTCAGTAGCAAGAGTTGTCATTTAGAAATTCTTTTAATTTGCTTTTAAATGTTGGTTGACCATCTTTGATACTTTTAATACTATTTGGCCAATGACCAAAGATTTTTGTGGCAGAATAATTCACCCCTTTCTCTGACAAAGTTAGATTTAATCCAGAATAGTGAATATCAACCATTCTTCTAGTGTTGTAACTATGCAGTTCGCTATTATTTTTGCATTTGGATGGATTATTAATGACAAATTTCATAAGTGAATATATGTATTGCGAAGGTACTGTGAACATCCAGAGTTCCTTAAATAAATATCTGCAAGGTGATCATCGGTGGCCTCCAGCTACTATTGTGATTTCACGCTCTTGTGCAATGAATACTTTCACTTTTAATGACGAATTTCCCCAAAATCTGATGTCATATGAAAGTAGTGTTTGAAAATAGGCATAGTAGGCGAATTTACTGATATGTTTACTACCAAAATTTGCAATAACGCTAACAGCATAAGTAGCTGAACCCAGCTGTTTCAGCAGATCATCGATGTGTTTCTTCCACTTTAATTTCTCATCAATGCATACACCCAGAAATTTTTAGTATTCTGCCTTAGCAACAGACTTCTGTTTCTAGTCTGTATTTATAAATGGTGTTATACCATATACTGTACAGAATTGTATAAAGTGTGTTCTTTCAAAATTTAGTGAGAATCCATTAGCAGTGAATCACTTAATAATTTTCTGAAAGACATGATTTGCAATTTCCTCTGCTGATTCTTGTTTGTTGGGTGTGATTACTAGTATCATCAGCAAAAAGAACTAGCTTTGCGTCTTCATGAATATCGAGACGCAAGTCGTTAACATATGTTAAGAACAATATGGGATCCAAGGCTGACGCCATTCTTGATACCTCCCCAGTCAGAGGACTCTGCTGGGTTTTGCAGACTATCTGTACCGTTAATTTTAACCTTCTCCATTCTTCCAGTTAAGTATGAACTAAACCATTTGTGCACTGTCTCTCTCATATCGCAATACTTAATCTTATCTAGAAAAATTTCATGATTCACACAATCAAAAGCCTTTGAGAGATCACAAAACATCACAATGGGTGATGCTCGGTTATTCAATACATTTAAAATAATATCAATGAAAGAATATATAGCACTTTTGTTGAAAATCCTGTCAGAAAACCAAATTGACATTTTGTTAGTACTTCATTTTTACAAATATGTGATGCTACTCTTGAATACATAATTTTTTTCAAGAATTTTGGATAAAGCAGTCAGAAATGGGATTGGAGAGTAGTTGTTAGCATCAGATCTATCCCGTTTTTGATGCAATGGTTTAACAATAGTGTATTTCAGTCTATCTGGAAAGTTCCCTGTTTAAGTGACCTACTATATATATGGCTGAGAATCCTACTTTTTTGTTGCGAACCAGCTTTTAGTACTCTGTTGGAAATGCCGTCAATTCCATGACAGCTTTTACTTTTGAGTGAATTTATTGTTTTCATAATTTCAGTAGGAGAAGTGGAGTGAATTTTATGAAACTGCATAGGTACCGCCGCTTCCATATACTGTCTTGCATTTTCTAATGAATAGCTGGCTCCTATTTTCTCTACATCACTTAAAAAAAGGTTATTAAAAATGTTTTATACTTCTGACTTCTTGTTAACAAATATCTCTTTGTGTTTGATAGAATACAGTCTTCTGTGCTCTGTTTCCCTGTTTACCTTTTAACAATATACCAAATTGTTTTAATTTTATTATCAGATGTGCTAATCTTAGACATAATGCACATACTTCTGGACCTTTTAATGACTTTTCTTAATACAGTGGAGTAGTTTTTATAATGTATCACTGTTTTGGGATCATAACTCCTCCTAGCTATAAGATAGATTCCCCTTTTCTGTTTACAAGATATTTTTATCCCCTTAGTAAGCCATGGCTTTTTGCATGGTTTCATATAATTATATTTCATTGTATCCTAGGGGAAGCTGTTTTCAAATATACTCTCAACGGTATCATTAAATAGGTCAAATTTTAAATTTCTCTTGTAGTTACTCATGATTTACGAGTATGTTTTGCTCGAAAGCATGTGTATGTTGTTTTAGTAATTTCTATCACTGTATCTTACGTAGAACATCAAGCACTTTCTAAGACAGTTTCTTTTTGGGTTTTACAAAGTTAATAATGCTGGAATATTTCTTGGAACTGATGTCATAACTCCTGTTTTCTGGTTATCTGGATCCTTGTAGATAATACATACATTACACTTCAATCTCCATTGTTGTAGTCTGTTACTATAATGGTGTTTATATCCTTTTGAACATAAAGTTTCTTGTGTGCAGTGTTTAATATACATATGGACTGCATTGGTGTTGTGAGTGATACCCATTGTACAGTGTCTATGGCACAGTGTATGAGCTATCTCTCCTTTTACTGAAGATGGCGTGCGACAGCACACTGTATGGTACGGTAGAGAGGGCTTAGGGTCTAACATGGATATACACGTTGCTTTTATGTACCATCAATTACATCGACTGCAGAGATAATTTAATAATTTAATATGTCAACAGAAATTCGATTCAAATGAAGATAAGTCCAAAGGATCCGAAATGTAATTATGTTCATGGTGAACGAATATTTTGTGAGATGACTGCTTTCTTTGGTGGATTTATTTATTGTAGTACATTGTGAAGTAAATAACCACTCAACAGTAACAATGGCGATGAATATTTACAACAGAGTTCAGTGAGTCAGGTACAATACGTAATTTAAGTCCAACGGCATTGTCTGTCTATGTACGATGAGCGTTCAGTAAGTAAGGCAATACGTTTTTTTTCCTGAAAGCGGGGTGGTTCTATTCAAGATTCCTGTACACCATATTATTCACCACTCTTTTGGCTACAAAACCCGACCTTTCAACATAATCTCCGTTCAATGCGACGGCCTTCTGTTACAAACCACTCTGCTACTCGATGTCGCAGTCAACGTCTTTCTGCATCAATACCCTCCCCATTTGCATTTTTGTGGCGACGAAGAAGCTGAAATCGTTTCTTCAATTTCCTGATGGTAGCACAATACACTTCAATGCTGATCTTTGCACCACAAGGGAAGACATCAAATAGAGAGGTGGTTAGGCGACATACCATGAATTTCCGTTTTTATCCGGTTCGAAATGATGAACCCATTTTTAATCGCCTGTGACGATGTTAACCAAAAAAATTGACACGACCATCATCGTAAAGCACGAACAGTTCTGCACAGGTTGTCCCTAGTAGCTCTCCATGGGCTTCTATCACGTGGCGAGGAACCCGGAGGGCACATTACTTTCGTGTACCCCAACTGGTGGACTAGTGTGTCACTACTACCAACAGAAAGTCCTGCTGAGCATCGAGGTGTTTTGATTGCGATCCGTGGATCGCATTGAAAGAGACCGCCCGCGAGTCCGAATATTTCAGGTGCCACAAGTGTGTTCGGATGGCTGGCACGCGGGAGGTCGTTCAGGTTCGCGCTACTTTGTTCCGATGATAACAGACGCCACACCCAACGACTCACCGTGCTTTTGTTCACTACCAGGTCTCCCTAGACGTTCTGCAAGCGCCTGTGAATATCTGGCACGGTGTGGTACTCCATCAAACGAAACTCAATGACAGCTCTGTGCCTGGAACGCACCTTCGTTTTAGACGCAGTTTGAAGGCTACGTATTGCCCCCCCCCCCCTCCACACCTATGGGAACTTAATGAAACTTCAGGAGCTGAGGCGGTAATAGTCCACGATGTCCCACAACAGGTTACTCAGTTTTTCAAGCGAAATTGGCAGAGAAAAAGTGTTTCCATTACTCATATTTATGCAGCTCTCTGCTGTTCTTCATCTACATAAGCAATATGCTGCACAAGCTACTGTTCAGTGCATAGCCTAATGCGGTACTTTCTGTCGTTACCGGCGATTTTCTATCCTTTTCCACTTGCAAGTGGAACCAGGAGAAATGACTGTATAAATGCCCAGGTATGTGCCTTTATCTGTGTTAGTTTATTTTCATAATCCCTACGCCACATATAAGGTAGACGCAGCAGAAATTTTGCTCGAATACCGCTTCTATGAATTTCACCAGTATTGTTTTTAGAGAACAACGTCAAACATTTTCGAAAGATGCTTGGATTCGTTCTCGTCTGCCGTCATGCCGCTTGGTAGGAACTTCGCTCGCTGGACCAACGTCTACAACTGAGAAAGCTAGTCTCTTGTATCCGATTTTCCTTACAAGTGCACTGCACTTTTTCAGAAAATTTCCAACAGTTTTGATTCTTATAATTTTCTTCCTTGTTACTAAATTCCATCCGGCGTCTCATTTCATACCACTTCTCACAATGAAGCACTAAACATTTTCACGTTGGTTCAAGCTCCACTGTGCCACGTAATTTGTCATCGGATACTATCGGTGCCTTTCCCTTTTCTTATGGACATGTTCTGCACGTACCCGATATGGAAGTAGTCGAATTAGTACCACAAAAGCATGTAAACCTTTTAACCGTAAAGTAAATTAATTTACTGGACGTATTTCGTAGTTCGGAACTGTTGATTCGCATATGCTTGCACACGTGCAGTTCACGCAGGCCCGTGTGCTGTTTTTGACAACTCGTGGGAAATTTGTCAGCTGGCTGTCACGTCCTCGGACGCTGCCGAACGCCTGATGAACACTGCATGTCCTCCACTCTGCTCGGGTGCTGAGCTGTCGGACAGTTACTTATGAGCTCCGTGTATCACACGCTGTTCTAACGGACCGCAATTTGTCACACCGCTGTTCGGGCATGGGGCGCCATGTGTTCCGAAATGCCCATCCATCCAGCCGTCAAACTTTGCAGGAGCAGCACCCAGCCTGCCTCCCTACGACGTGTATCGTTTGCCAGTCTTGGATAGGGGTTACAGTTGGAGCACGTAGGCCACAAACTGCAGCTTTTAAAGTGAGTTCCACCACTCCGAGAAGAGCAAATAGTTATGTACATAGACAAAGAGGCGCATTTTCTACGATCCACATTCGAACGTGTTAACTGGACATGTTGTTGTTGTGGTCTTCAGTCCTGAGACTGGTTTGATGCAGCTCTCCATGCTACTCTATCCTGTGCAAGCTTCTTCATCTCCCAGTATCTACTGCAACCTACATCCTGAATCTGCTTAGTGTATTCATCTCTTGGTCTCTTGGTCTCCCTCTACGATTTTTACCCTCCACACTGCCCTCCAATGCTAAATTTGTGATCCCTTGATGCCTCAAAACATGTCCTACCAACCGATCCCTTCTTCTAGTCAAGTTGTGCCACAAACTTCTCTTCTCCCCAATCCTATTCAATACCTCCTCATTAGTTACGTGATCTACCCACCTTATCTTCAGCACTCTTCTGTAGCACCACATTTCGAAAGCTTCTATTCTCTTCTTGTCCAAACTAGTTATCGTCCATGTTTCACTTCCATACATGGCTACACTCCATACAAATACTTTCAGAAACGACTTCCTGACACTTAAATCTATACTCGATGTTAACAAATTCCTCTTCTTGAGAAACGCTTTCCTTGCCATTGCCAGTCTACATTTTATATCCTCTCTACTTCGACCATCATCGGTTATTTTACTCCCTAAATAGCAAAACTCCTTTATATCCTCTGAATCTGAAAGAGAGTATTCCAGTCAACATTGTCAAAAGCTTTCTCTAAGTCTACAAATGCTAGAAACATAGGTTTGCCTTTTCTTAATCTTTCTTCTAAGATAAGTCGTAAGGTCAGTATTGCCTCACGTGTTCCAACATTTCTACGGAATCCAAACTGATCTTCCCCGAGGTCGGCTTCTACCAGTTTCTCCATTCGTCTGTAAAGAATTCGTGTTAGTATTTTGCAGCTGTGACTTATTAAACTGATAGTTCGGTAATTTTCACATCTGTCAACACCTGCTTTCTTTGGGATTGGAATTATTATATTCTTCTTGAAGTCTGAGGGTATTTCGCCTGTCTCATACATCGTGCTCACCGGATGGTAGAGTTTTGTCATGACTGGCTCTCCCGAGGCCATCAGTAGTTCAAATGGAATGTTGTCTACTCCCGGGGCCTTGTTTCGACTCAGGTCTTTCAGTGCTCTGTCAAACTCTTCACGCAGTATCGTATCTCCCATTTCATCTTCATCTACATCCTCTTCCATTTCCATAATATTGTCCTCAAGTACATCGCCCTTGTATAAACCCTCTATATACTCCTTCCACCTTTCTGCCTTCCCTTCTTTGCTTAGAACTGGGTTGCCATCTGAGCTCTTGATATTCATACAAGTGGTTCTCTTCTCTACAAAGGTCTCTTTAATTTTCCTGTAGGCAGTATCTATCTTACCCCTAGTGAGACAAGCCTCTACATCCTTACATTTGTCCTCTAGCCATCCCTGCTTAGCCATTTTGCACTTCCTGTCGATATCATTTTTGAGACGTTTGTATTCCTTTTTGCCTGCTTCATTTACTGCATTTTTATATTTTCTCCTTTCATCAATTAAATTCAATATTTCTTCTGTTACCCAAGGATTTCTATTAGCCCTCGTCTTTTTACCTACTTGATCCTCTGCTGCCTTCACTACTTCATCCCTCAGAGCTACCCATTCTTCTTCTACTGTATTTCTTTCACCCATTCCTGTCAATTGTTCCCTTATGCTCTCCCTGAAACTCCCTACAACCTCTGGTTCTTTCAGTTTATCCAGGTCCCATCTCCTTAAATTCCCACCTTTTTGCAGTTTCTTCAGTTTCAATCTGCAGTTCATAACCAATAGATTGTGGTCAGAATCCACATCTGCCCCAGGAAATGTCTTACAATTTAAAACCTGGTTCCTAAATCTCTGTCTTACCATTATATAATCTATCTGATACCTTTTAGTATCTCCAGGATTCTTCCAGGTATACAACCTTCTTTTATGATTCTTGAACCAAGTGTTGGCTATGATTAAGTTATGCTCTGTGCAAAATTCTACAAGGCAGCTTCCTCTTTCATTCCTTCCCCCCAATCCATATTCACCTACTATGTTTCCTTCTCTCCCTTTTCCTACTGACGAATTCCAGTCACCCATGACTATTAAATTTTCGTCTCCCTTCACTACCTGAATAATTTCTTTTATCTCGTCATACATTTCATCTATTTCTTCATCATCTGCAGAGGTAGTTGGCATATAAACTTGTACTACTGTAGTAGGCATGGGCTTTGTGTCTATCTTGGCCACAATAATGCGTTCACTATGCTGTTTGTAGTAGCTAACCCGCTCTCCTATTTTTTTATTCATTATTAAACCTACTCCTGCATTACCCCAATTTGATTTTGTATTTATAACTCTGTAATCACCTGACCAAAAGTCTTGTTCCTCCTGCCACCGAACTTCACTAATTCCCACTATATCTAACTTTAACCTATCCATTTCCCTTTTTAAATTTTCTAACCTACCTGCCCGATCAAGGGATCTGACATTCCACGCTCCGATCCGTAGAACGCCAGTTTTCTTTCTCCTGATAACGACGTCCTCCTGAGTAGTCCCCGCCCGGAGATCCGAATGGGGGACTATTTTACCTCCGGAATATTTTACCCAAGAGGACGCCATCATCATTTAATCATACAGTAGAGCTGCATGTCCTCGGGAAAAATTACGGCTGTAGTTTCCCCTTGCTTTCAGCCGTTCGCAGTACCAGTACAGCAAGGCCGTTTTGGTTAATGTTACAAGGCCAGATCAGTCAGTCATCCAGACTGTTGCCCCTGCAACTACTGAAAAGGCTGCTGCCCCTCTTCAGGAACCACATGTTTGTCTGGCCTCTCAACAGATACCCCTCCGTTGTGGTTGCACCTACGGTACGGCCATCTGTATCGCTGAGGCACGCAAGCCTCCCCACCAACGGCAAGGTCCATGGTTCATGGACATATAAGTCTGGAAATGACGAACGCTGTATTGCCTAATGAAAAGTGATTTCTTCGAAACTATTGAGAAACTAGTTTACCATCGCGAATAATCCGCACTGTATTCTGATCAGTCACCGATTGGTAATATATTAAGGGAAAAATAAAAGGTATTATATTCTGTGTAGTAGTAACAAATATTCCCCTCATTATAAAAAAGTGGTATCTTATATACAATACGGTTAATTGTAAAACATATGAATGGCAGGAATTGTCTCTGTTAGATTAAAGTTCCTTGTTAGAAGTTCTTTACCTTGCAAAATTTCTTCGAAAACAATGTTAGTAGTTATAATGTAATCGTCGTTTACATTTTGCCTGTGTGTATCTTCAGAAAAAAAAACATAAATAGCACTGTGTGTGTAAACTCGTAAACTGCAACATATAACTGTTCATGCGAAAAGACACGTTCTGGTAAATACAGTCCTGCGTTTTCAAGCGTCTTACACTGTGCTTTGTTAATCGGCATAGTGATAGCTTCTTTTATTGGGAATTGTTTTTTTTAATCATTTGGGAAGGGGTGGCTGGATCGAAAGATGTTGCGAGGTTTTATCGGAGACAATGAATTTAGCTGTGATGATATGTTAACATAAGCGACTTATCACTAATCTCGCACCATTAATTAATCACTGATTAGCGTTAAGATATCTAATTAAGAAAATAATAGCATTTTTCTTGTAAAGAAATTGAGGGGGAGGTAAATCGGACGTGTTTGAAGAGTTGAAGAATTCTACAGCGTACAAATGAACGTTGTTTATTTCTTCAAGTTATAGAGAATCAGTACACCTTTGTCTGTCCCGGTAAAAAACTGGAAATGACGTATTCATTATTTGTTGTTCTAAAGTACAGTGCTGAATGTGCTGGACCATTATTGTGTCATATCTGTTAAGGTAGTCAAAAGCACCTGCTTAAAAAAGAAATCCTCTTGTATCTCTTTTTCTATCTTTCTGTCTGTCTCTCTCTCTCTCTCTCTCTCTCTCTCTCTCTCTCTCTCTCTCTCTCTTAGAGTTTATTCGTTTATTCAGTCATACAGTCCTCCATTTCGCATAATTTGACCAATTTGTTTTATTCTGAGTATGTTGTCTGAGGCACCATCTGTCATCGCAGTCGTCAGTTAACCTAAGGGGGAGAAGGTGTGTGTGTTATCTAATAGCGAGTTTTGTAAACTCATGTAAGGTGACCACATCTTCGGAAAACTTCGACATGACCTCACATGTTGTTAATTGAAAAATAATGTAAACGTTTGTGTAGATAAATGACTAGTTAAGTTTTCTCTGTACTCAGCCCAAATTTTGTAATAAGTCTGATCAGAAAAGGAACTGAAAAGGAAAGGACGTTGTTGGGAAAAGTACTAGGGGCACAAAGGTAGCCTCGCGACACAGATGGGAAATGACTGAGGACGCTAGGAGTAGCGGACACGAAAGTGAACAAAGATAAGAACGGTAAGAGAGCTCCACGATTTGCAGCGGTCGGGGAGACCATCCACGGCTGTCACACCTGACATGTTGCAGCCAGCTGATGTGACTCGTGAGGACAGACTCTTTATGACTCGGGAATTGGAAGGCATTTTGAGAACGATGTGGAGGTGATTCACACACTGAACCACTGGCTCCTCCATCAGGACAAGGAGATGGAGATTACGTGGAAAAATAGGGTGTGTAGATAAAACACCATTCTTTCGTGTGTGTGATTCTCATTATTTTCAGTGAAGAATTGTTGAAGAAAAAAAAAGTGGTGCATTACTTACTGGGCAATCCTCGCATTTGATCTATTTTATTTACCAAAGTAATATAGTCTAATTGTGATAGACTGAAGAAACATATAACGTCTATTTGGGGAAAACCATTGAAATCATAGTTACCTACAGTGTGAAGTCATGTATTGATGACAAAGGTCACTCTAACAGGTGATGTATGAGTTATAGTGATTCAAATCATTCGCCAGTCCGGTACTGGACAACAACAACTGGTGAGCATCAACGCCATCCAGTAGCACCAGCTCACAATGGGAACCATAGGCCGCCACCCCAAACGTCACCAGCCTCAGAGATTGTCACGGGTGCAGGCGCTACGTCTTTGGGCGGGAAAAGGCTCCTGGAGTGGGGAGCTGGCGTGCACGTTGGCACACGCTGGCAGCAGGATACGATCGCGCTGCGAACCACTTGAGGCCTGACAACTCGCTAGCCAACAGGTCACTCTTCCGACAGATGCGCAGTTGCTGTGGAGTGAGGAATGTTTACCTGATGTCCCGTACACATCTGCCGTCTTCTCTCACTGTTGAACAAAACCCTGCGCGCGAGCTGCATATTCAGCGAGATGACGCGGCAACGTGTCATTCCCACTAGAGGTGTTAGTTCGGCTCTAAGTTGTCGTGGACTCAAGCCTACTCAGCTGATATCACATACTATCCAGCGAGATGCGCGCTTCTTCTTACCAGCACTGAACTTTCTGAGTGAGCTGTGGTTGCCTCTCGTGCACTGAATAATTACAGTGGCTCCTCAACTATATTCGCATCTCTTGCGTTCTTCCACAGATAACGTTACACCGTCGGCTGGAAGAAAAATGCATGCTGGGCGCTACTTTATACAGTTTCTCTAACAGAAGTTTATAGCAGGTCGCTGGATCAACGAAGGGTACCACGCGACTGGAAAAAGACACAGGTCTTGACGTTCTCATGAAGGGTCAACGAGCTATTGCACGTAATTATAGGGCTATACCGCCAACGTCAAACATTTGTAGGAACATGGAACCAGTTCTATGCTCATGCGTTATAACGTTTCTGGAGAAAGAAAAATCTCCTCTATAAAAACCAACAAGAAAGCTGTAAACACAGTTCTTAGTAAACACAGCTCACTCTATTCGACCACGAAATGCAGTGCACCGTACACAAAGACACTCAGTTTGATTTCGTTTTCCTTGACTTACGGAAGGAATACGACACATTTCCTTACTGTCGTTCAATGAAAAAAATACGAGGAAAATAAGTACCGGACTAGTTCCAGATTTGTGGCTAGATTTCAACGACATAGAAACACAGAACTCAGTATGTTACTCTTCACGGGATGAAATCGATCACTGTGGAGATAATTTTTGGAGTATGCGAAGGGAGTGTTACACACACACACACACACACACACACACACACATATATATATATATATATATATATATATATATATATATATATATATATATATATATATATATATATATACCTTTACCCACAGTGCAATGACTCTCCACTCCCATCTGCGTCTTAACCCTTTTGCTGTACAAAATTTTCACCAGTAACATTGTCCAAACAACGTAGTACTGTGTGCCGGTACTCACTTTTGTACCGTTTAGCCTTATATTCTTATGCTATTAATCTTTGAGCATAATACAAGGTTAATGTGGTAACGGAGGGAAGTGTGTGTGGGACTTGGGAGGGAGATGGGGGGGGGGGGACTATAATACTCGGACTCGGAAAAAAGAGAAACCCGACGCACCGCGAAGAAATTATCCGAATGGGGTGGAAATCGGTAAATATGAGGTACATGCACAGATAAACAAGCAATATCGGTTTCATAAAAATTGGATGACTTATTCAAGAGAAAGAGCGTCACAAACTGAGCAAGTCAATAACGTGTTGGACCAAGTCTGGCCCTTATGCAGGCAGTCATTCGATTTGGCATCGAGTAGTATTGTTGGGTGTCCTCCTGAGGGATATCATGCTTAATTCAGTAAAACTGGTGCATTGGATCGTGAATACCCTGAGACAGTTGGAGGGTTCTGCCCATAATGCTACAAACGTTGTCAGTTTGGCAGAGATCCGTTGATCTTGCTTCGAAGGTAGGGTTCGGCAAGTTAGAAGGGAAGCAGAAATAGCTCTCACCGTGCACAGGCTGGCATTATCTTGCTGAAAAGTAAGCCCAGAATTGCTTGCCATGAAGGACTACAAAACCGGGAACAGAATCTTGTTGACATACCGTTGTGCTGTCAGGACGCCTAGGATAAAACCAAAGGCATCCTGCTGTGAAAAGAAATGATAGCCTAGACCGTCTCTCGTGGTTGTCGGGCCATATGGCAGGCGGCGGTCAGGGCGGTATCCCACTGCTGTCCAGAGAATATCCAGGCACGCCTTCGTTCGTCATTGGATCTCAGTTCGATGCTGTGCTCATCACTGGAGACAGTTCAGCTCGATTCAGATTCCATCATGGGCATGCTCGGCTTACATTTCAGCAAGATAATGCCCGTCCGAATACGTCGAAGGATTCTATTGCTTGCCTTCATACTTACCAAACACTAGGTTGGCCAGCGAGGTCGCCGAATGTCTCCCCAACTGAGAAAGTCTGAAGCGTCGTGGCCAGGGGTATTTCGACGATCTAACGCGCCATTTCGAAAGAGTTTTGCACGATATCCGTCAGGAGGACATGCAACAATTCTACCAATCCATGTCAAGCCGAATAACTGCTTGACTTAGGACCAGAGGTGGATCAACGCGTTATTCAGTTGTTTAATTTGTGGAAGTATTTTTCTTGAATAAATCACCCAATTTTTCGGAATTTGTACTCATTTGTTTGTCTGTACACATGCATGACATCGACAGATTTCCATCCCATTCAGATAATTTCTTCGTAGTGTGTGCGTGTGTGTGTGTGTGTGTGTGTGTGTGTGTGTGTGTGTGTGTGTGTGTGTCTTTTTTTCTTGTTGTCTGAGAATGTAATTGTAAAGGAAGTTCAGTGCTTGGCTACTATTGCAAGTTTAAATGGATGTAAACTGCAGAGGTTAATGCAGAGATGAAGAGGTTGGCACAGGATAGACAGAGGTGAAGGGCTGCATCAGACCAGTCACAACAACACGAGCGGAACTCGAACCTCTCAGTGTCGATCTAGCCTGTGTTTGTCCTACAACTAGTTTTGTGTTGTTATGCCACCTCCACTCGCACTAAATGATTCTTCGTAGTTACTTGACAATTATACTACTTAGAGTTATTTACAGCGTCTAGAGGAATTATACATTACAGATTTCTCCCCTTTCGCGCCATACACCCCTGTGTACGCAGTAGGCTACCAAAGTAGGCGCAGCAGCAGCTCCCGTTCTTTTAAACGAGGACCTGCGGCGGTTGCCACACCTCGCGAAAAGCGTCGCCGTGCGCAGACTTTGGCGGCGGCCCAGCTGACGCGGCGGCGGCGGCGGCGGTCGTAAGGTAGTGGAGGCGGGAGGGCGAGGCGAGGGCAGGCCGCCCCCGCCGCTCACTGCCGGCCCCCGGGGGCGGCGCCGCCCCCGCCATAAACTGCGGACCGCCGCGCAGCGCAGCGCACCGCGGGCCCGTGGGAAATCCGCGGACACACTTCCCGGCTGCTGCAGGCGCCGCGCCGGGCACCCCTGGATTTACGCGCCGCCAGCTTATTGCCTCTCATGTTCCGGCGGCGCCGCCAGTTTCCGACGTCGCTGCTCACTTAAGCAGCGTGCACTATGCGCAGGTGTCAGGCAGGCCAATAGGGCGGTACACAAAGTTTCTCTTCTAACTAACAACGCACGGAGTCGGGTCAAATTCCACTGGCGGAAAAAAGAATTGCAGCATGAAAAAATACACTACTGGCCATTACAATTCCTACACCAAGAAGACATGCAGATGATAAACGGCTATTCATTGGACAAACATATTATACTAGAACTGACATATGATTACATTTTCACGCAATTTGGGTGCATAGATCCTGAGAAATCAGTACCCAGAACAACCACCTCTGGCCGTAATAACGGCTTTTATACGCCTGAGCATTGAGTCAAACAGAGCTTGGCTGGCGTGTACAGGTACAGCTGCCCATGCAGCTTCAACACGATACCACAGTTCATCAAGAGTCGTGACTGGCGTATTGTGATGAGCCTGTTGCTCGGCCTCCATTGACCAGACGTTATCAATTGGTGAGAGATCTGGAGAATGTGCTGGCCAGGGCAGCAGTCGAATATTTTCTGTATCCAGAAACGCCCGTACAGGACCTGCAACATGCGGTCGTGCATTATCCTGCTGAAATGTAGGGTTTCGCAGGGATCGAATGAAGGGTAGAGCTACGGGTCGTAACACCTCTGAAATTTAAAGTCCACTGTTCAAAGTGCCGTCAATGCGAACTAGAGGTGACCGAGACGTGTAACCGATGGTACCCCATACCATCAGGCCGAGTGATACGCCAGTACGGCGATGACGAATACACGCTTCCAATGTGCGTTCACCGCGATGTCGCAAACACGGATGCGACCATCATGATGCTGTAAACAGAATCTGGATTCATCCGAAAAAATGACGTTTTGCCATTCGTGCACCCAGGTTCGTCGCTGAGTACATCATCGCAGGCGCTCCTGTCTGTGATGCAGCGTCAAGGGTAACCGCAACCATGGTCTCCGAGCTCTTAGTCCATGCTGCTGTAAACGTCGTCGAACTGTTCGTGCAGATGGTTGTTGTCTTGCAAACGTCCCCATCTGTTGACTCAGGGATCGAGACGTGGCTGCACGATCCGTTACAGCCATGCGGATAAGATGCCTGCCATCTCGATTGCTAGTGATACGAGGCCGTTGGGATGCAGCACGGCGTTCCGTATTACCCTCCTGAACCCACTGATTCCATATTCTGCTAACAGTCATTGGATCTCCACCAACGCGAGCTGCAATGTCGCGTTACGATAAAACCGCAATCGCGATAGGCTACAATCCGACCTTTATGAAAGTCGGAAACGTCATGGTACGCATTTCTCCTCCTTACACGAGGCATCACGACAACGTTTCAGCAGGCAACGCCAGTCAACTGCTGTTTGTGTATGAGACATCGGTTGGAAACACACACCGAAGACACCGGGAGAGGAACGGTGGAGGGGGTAGCTGCTAGTACATATAGGGCTCCGAGAGGAACAGCACAGCATTCGTCAGGAAACACCCGAAGATGGCAGCGTGTAAGTCCGCCGAAATATTGTGGAGAAATTACGACGCTACCCGGTCGGACGCCCGAGAACTGTTCAAATTTTATTTTTTGTTTACAGAGTGACAACCATTGAACTACATGAAAAAAAAAAAAAACGAAAATTACTTGCAGACTAAGGTGTGCGCGAACTTTATTCAACATGTAAACGTCACTAGAGGTGTGAATCTTCAGGTTTTCGCGGCGCAAAGACTGCTCCATTAAGTTTCGGGAATGCAGCCGCATGAATCCTGCTTCTTCTTCTAATATTTCGGCTGAAAGGTATACAGCCGAAATATTAGAAGAAGAAGCTGAATTCATGCGGCTGCATTCCCGAAACTTAATGGAGCAGTCACTAGAGGTATTCAGATTTAGGTTACGACATGTTCGATATGCCTGTCATCATTGGCGTTGATGTGGCTCAGACGATCAGCGAAATTCTACATGATCCGCTACAAGTGTCGGAACATCGATGCTGTCGATGACATCCTGAATGGCTGTGTTCAGCTGAGCAATAGTTTTGGAATTATTGCTGTACAGTCTTCAATATAGCCCCACAAAGTGGTGTTGGTGTCGCATGTGTTCAGATCCGGAGAACATGGCGGCCAATCGAGGTCCATGCCAGTGACCTCTGGGTACGCCAGAGTCAGAATGGCGTCCCCAAACTGCTCCTCCAAGCTCACTTTAGATAATGGGGATGAGATAATCTTCCAGAATTTTCACGTACCGTTCGGTAGTCACCGTGCCATCAAGGAATATCGATCGCAACGATTATTCCGTGACTGGACCCGTAGAGGGTGAAGGGACTTCTCGATCGCGAAATGCGGATTCTGTCACCCAAATGCGCCAGTTTTGCTTATTGACGAACCCTTCCAAATGAAAGTGGGATTCGTCGCTAAACCAAGCCATGCATGCTCATGCTAAATCCCATCATGGCCCGCGGCCAAACGTGCAGTTTGAACGTCCTAACGCAAACCGTTCAGACGTCACTTCATGTAATTCAGTAATTGTATGCCTGTACAAAGCTTCTCAGTATGCAATGTCTGAAGTAGAAAGAGGGAAGAGTTTCTTTGGTACGGGAGAGACCGTGAAGCAGCTTTGCGAACACAATGAGAACTTCGGCTGTTTTCTCTGCGAGTGAAAGGTTCTGAGGAGCGAGATAATGCATGACCCCGTCTGTCACATTTAGTCTTTCAAAAGGACTTTCCAATAAGCAAGTGAAAACCTGAAGTTGCCTAGCTGCAGCAAGTGTAACCTCACAGTCTTCATCGGCTTCTTGAGGCTGTATAGTTCATTTTGTCACTAACGTAAACTTCCGAAAATTCTTCTGTCAGTAGGGCATAAAGAAATATCTTCTTACGAAAGATGTCGGTTGTAAACAAAACATATCGGTACAAGCAAAGAAATGTCGTTATATTTTTAATTTACAAATCGAAATCAGTAAATATGTATTTCCTAGTCAAGTGAATTTGCTGTTATTTGTATTGACAAAGATAATATCGCTGCACTCTATTCTGTCACGGATGTAACCTTCCGAAAATGCATCAATTACTTAGGTAAAAAAAAGTAAAATTGTCATCTATTGGCTCTCTGTTGTGCAACGAAACTAACAGCGCTGGCTATTGGCTCTTAGGTGCTACGCTATCCGGGCGCTGTGGCTGAGCGGTTGTAGGCGCTTCAGTCCGGTCGCAGGTTCGAATCCTGCCTCGGGCATGGATGTGTGTGATGTCCTTGGGTTACTTAGGTTTTAGTAGTTCTAAGCTTAAGGCACTGATGACTTCAGATGTTAAGTCCCATAGTGCTTAGAGCCATTTGAATTTGTTCTACGCTGTGATGACTGAAAATCAGAACTACTAAGATGAGCAGAAAATTTTGGAATTATGATATATTCCTTTTCGTGATCCTGTTTTAATGAAATAACTCCTATACGTGGCCTCAAGCTGTGCTCAAGTTTGCTGTGAAAACCTCACTAAAATTCCTTCAGTAGCTTAGACGGTGAACGTGTTCTAACAGGCAAACAGAGATATATGTCGGCTGAAGAGTTTTGTCGTTAGTATTGATGTACATAGAAATAGATGAGTGACTTACTCATCAGTGACATCTGCAGTAAATATATAAATAAGCAGATTAAAGTGCTAAATGAAAGAGAATAACTAAGGTTCAGAAGAACTACTCTTACTCCGACGGAAATTATGTGTTTTGCAGTGGAGTCCAAAATTAAAGCAGCAAACAGTAATTTTGCAAGGTTGCGTTTATTTTTCCCCGAAACAGTATCAACAGATAATAGTGAAGTTGAAACAATGTAAAGAATACAGAACATAAACAGCTGCTATATGCATTACGGTAGCCAAAAATGTTCTTCACTTTTTTCCAACTTAACGGATTTTCACACACATTCCGACAACTAGTTGATGTGCCCTGTGCGGTGTGTGACCACCTCTGGCAGCAATACAGACCCGACAGCGACACGGCATGCTGTGATGTCATCAAAAGAGATGGGGCCCCTCCACGCCCGCACCAACGTGGTGACCAAACCAAAAGTTCTACTGTCACCTCCGTAAACATGTTAGTTATCTAGTAGGTGGATCACAGGATGCTGGGCTGTGATGTTGTCCGTGCGTCTGGGTAAGGCTACGCATTAACACGGTCCATCAGGTGATAGATAGTGGACGAAACGCGAGTGAGGGTAGCGATTTGAAGAGCAGAGGGAAAAAAGTGCCATGGCTCGTGCCGTGGGAAAAAAACCTCTGCGACAGTGGGATGGGTAGTAAGAGCAGTAGTGGCTTACTAGCTGCGATAGCTCATGCAAGGTTGGATTTGTTAGTATAGGTATCATGCAACATTACCGTGACAGGCGATGGCGATGTGTCCCAGTTGCTGCGGCTGCTACTTTCCTGGAACAATCAAGATCGTTATACAGTAGTGGAAGATCGGCCATAGATCATCTCACTGTGTGGGGGATGTGTGGAGCTTGTTTGCATGCAGTGTACGGTACGGCTTCCCTGTGTGGTGCCAGTTATTCGGCAGTGTATTTCAGCTGGATATCCAGTAAATGCGTCTGATTAACAGGGGCTCGCCTGTGCCGTTATGTTTGCGTATGCTTGGCCATAGATGTTATGTCCTTGCAAGTATGTCTTTTGGTCTTTTATGTTTCCATCTATGGTTGTGGTCGTAGTTCCCCAGATTCAGAATAAACGGGTTCTGCGAATGTCTGGAGTTTCTGTATAGTCTTGTGGTGAGTTTGTGGATTACCTCCGTGAGAGTCTCAAGTCGGTATTCCCGGTTTAGGTCCGCGATGCGTGTGTATCGTGGAGCATTGCTTATGATTTTGAGTACCTTGTTTTGTATGAGCTGCAGACGGCGCAGGCGTGTAGGCGCAGCGTATCCCCAGACGGGAGATGCGTACGTCATCAGGGGTCGGATAAGTGTCATGTACATGGACCTCGACACCTTTCTGTTCAGTGTGCTACGCCTGTTGAGCATAGGATAGAGCTGTTTGAGCCTCACGCTAGCTCGGTTGGTCATGTGTTGTATGTGGTCCCCCCAGAGTAATTTCCGGTCCAGCCAGACACCGAGGTATTTGCCTTTCTCGCGGAAACGTATTGGACGTGCATGTAGAGTTATTGGTCTGCAGTAGCGGTGTTTGCGCAGTTGCTTCGGTCTTCTCGTGAACAGAACGGCTTCGCACTTGTCGACGTTTACTCTAACACGCCATTTCTCCAACCAGGGCTCGGCCACTCTGAGTGCAGTCTGTAGGCGTGACGTAATGTTTGATGGTTTCCAATCTGGCGCAAGGATGGCTGTGTCATCCGCGTAGATTGCCATCATTGTGTTGTGTGTGGTTGGGAGATCGTTTATGTAGAGGTTAAACAGTAGGGGCCCTAGGATGCTTCCCTGGGGTACTCCCGCGTGTATACCGTGTCGTGTTGACTGTTTTCCCTGCACGTCAGTGTTTAAACTCCTGTCTGTGAGGTATGAGTATATTAGACGCAGCAGCCCGTCGGGGAATCCCGCGTCGCTGAGTTTGCGGATGAGGCCGTTGTGCCATAGACGGTCGAAAGCCTTTTCGATGTCCAGGAACACTGCCCCTGTAGCTTTGTTTATGTTGAAGCCATGTGTTATGTGTTCAACGACCCGTAGGAGTTGTTGTGTTGTGGAGTGGTGATTTCTGAGGCCGAATTGCTCCGGTCTCAGGATGTCATTTGTTATGCAGTGCCTAGTGATGCGTTTGAGAATCACCTTCTCAACAACCTTACTGAGCGAGCTCAGAAGGCTGATGGGTCGGTAATTTTGTGGGAGGCTGTGATCTTTCCCCGGCTTCCTGAACATCAGGACCTTGGCCGTCTTCCAAAAGGCGGGGAAGTGTTGGTGTTTTAGTATGGCATTAGTTCTGTGTGTTAGGTACTCAGTTGCTTTATCCGTGAACTCCTGGAGGACACGGTTTTGAATGCCATCATGACCAGGGGCTTTCCTAGCAGCGGAATGTATTATAGCCCAGGAGACTTCGGCTGTGCTAGCATGTCGAATGTCGTCGCGCGATGGTTGGGCTAGAATGCGTGTAACCTCTTGGTCAGTAGCAAGTGTGAACGCTGGATCTGATGGTACCAGGTTCGGTGTGAATGACGCTGCGAGTGTTCGGGCCATTAGTTCTGCTTTCTCTTCCGCTGAGTATGCAGGTCCGTCGGACCCTTGAAGTGTTGGGGTGTATATTTTCTCCCTGGTGAAGTGTCGGGCTAGTTGCCACACGCCAGGTCGTGTGGTGTCCAGCCCTTCGAGTTTGTGGTTCCACTGTTGTGTTCTGTGTGTTTGTATTTTATCGTGTGTGATGCCCTGTAGTCTGTTAATGTGCCGTTTGAAGTACGGACGCCTGGTGCGCTGCCATTGTCTCCTGAGGCGATTCCTCATTGAGATTAGGCCCAGGATTTCCTGGGGCAGGGCCGCACTGCGTTGTTGTGAGGTGCGATCAGGTATGGTGCCTGCCATTGCGTGCTGGACGGCGTTAGTGAGGGTTTCTACTGCCTCGTAAATTTGTGCTGTTTCATTAATTTCGTGTATAGGTGGGATGTGGCTATCGAGCGCTTGCTTGAACCTTGTCCAATCCGCACGCCCGTAGTCCAACATCTTACGTTGTTCCGTGTGCTGCAGTGTTTCCTCAATGTATAGTATTACAGGTTGGTGGTTTGAGGGCAGATCGTTTTCAACGGCAACGTTGAGTGTCGATGTAATGCCCTTGACGAGGGCCATGTCTATCACGTCTGGCCTGTGTCCCCTCTGATAGGGAATGTGCGTCGGTTCAGTCGGCGCTAGTATAATGTAGTTTCTGCCAAGTGAATGTTCGTACAGTTTTTTGCCGTTGGGATTTCGTATGCGTGAATTCCATTCTGGGTGTTTTGCGTTCAGATCTCCAGCGACTATTACTCGCGGTGAAATGTTGAGTAATGTGCTGATACCGCGTGTTGAAATGCCTACAGGGCTGTTGTATACCGATATCAGTGTGGTGTAGGCTCCGTTGAACTTGACTCTGACGGCCGTAGCCTCGATTTTTTCCAGTTCAGGGAGCTCTATGTTTGTGTGCTCAATGTCTTTGTGTATGACGATTGCAGTTCCACCTGCCACGGCGTCGCCCGGTCGGTCGGTACGATAGACACAGTAGCCAGGAAAGTTTAATTGTTTGTGCGGTTTAAGTTTAGTCTCGCTCAGTAGCGCGACAAGGATTCCCTTGCGCTCCATGAACGCGGAAAATTCTGCCCTTTTGTTGTAGATCGAGTCTGCATTTCAGAACAGGATCCGTGGTAGTGTGTGCGGGTCTGCGTTATGGGCCGGGTGTGGTGTATTATTCATGTAAGAGTGTGAAAGAGTGTTGTGATGGCAGTGTGTATGACAGCCCAGTATTGCCCGGGTTCGGCGCTCATGAGATGGGTGATGAGTGTAGTGACGGCCATCAGCACCTTGGTAAGGATTTCAATGGTCGTGTGTCGGGGGAATAGTGTTTCCAGTATTCCCCCAGGTGGTGTGTTGGTGTTGGGTGTGGCAGCCTGAGGTGCTGTTGTGGGGTTAGCGGCCGCTTGTGCAGGTATTGGTGTGTTGTTTGGGGCGGCATTTGTGTTTCATGGTAGAGGTTGTGGCGCCTGAGTTACTTCTGTGGTGAGGGGGATGGTAGTGTGAGTTACAGTCTCGGTGTCTTGTTGACTGTTTTCCTGTGTGTTGCTGTTCTGTTGTTGCTGCGTGGCCTGTTGTGGTGATTTCGTGTTCCCCGCCCTGTGTTTGCGTGTACGTCTATTCCTCCTCTGGGCTTGGGGTTCGGGGGGTTCTTGTGTGGATGTGTTTTCCTGTATATGGTGCGTTTCATCGCAGTTCGTGATTTCCGGGAGTGGGGTCGTGTTGTTTGGGGGCATAGGTGTTGGTACCGATGCTTGCTGGGTTTCAGGTGTTGTCTGTGGCTGTTGTGTGGCTGTTGCAGCGGTTGTTTCACGTGTGTGTGTAGGGCGCTGAGGTTCCGCAGCCATGTCATCAATCTCACGTTGAGGCACTAACGCCAATTCTTCCTGCAGAGCTGTTCGCAAGTCTTGTGGAGAGATTGGTGGATTCTGACGCGATGCAACCCGTCCCTCTAGTGCATCCGAGACACGCTCCATGGGATTCAAATCGGGAGAGCGAGCAAGCCACGCCATGCGTGCAACATTTTCCGTTTCCAAGAAAACATCAACCACCCGTTCTCTATGAGATCGAGCATTATCGTCCATCAAAATCGGAATCCAGACCAGCTCGCAACAGCGACACATGAGGTCCCAAGACCTCGTCACCATAACTGACAGCAGTTAAACCTTGCCGATTCACCAGTACAATTTGATGAAGAGGTAGTCGACTAGCCAATACAATCCTTGCCCATACCATTAGCGATCCTCCTCGATATCGTTCTCTTTCCATAATGCTTTGGTCTCGAAATCGTGTTCCACGTTGATTCCAGATGCGAAAGCTTGGAGAATCACTGTCCAGACCAAATCGGAACTCGTCTGTGAAAAGAACGTTGGCCCACCGTTCGACGTCCAGGTGGCATGTTGACGGCTCCACTCCAGACGTTCCCTTCTGTGAGGACAGCCAGGTGTAGACAGGCAACAGGTCTCCGACAATAAAGGCCACTCACACATGGTCGGCCCTGACCTAGTCTTCGGGATACTGTTTGGTCCTCTATAAATTGTCGCCACATCCGTGAAACAACAGAACAATTCACATTAAGTCATCGGGCCACGTCAGTTTCGACTGTCCTGCTTCCATTCTTCTTATGGCCCTCCACTGCAGAGAGTCTGGTAGACGTGGTCTTTGGCCTTACCGCCTCGTCTGTGAGTGTATACACAGTGATTGTGGATGTGGGACTTCCAGACACACACTAACCCGTTTGATAGGCGCCCTGACGTCATCGTTGGCGTGGTGTCCTTTTACTGAAACGCCACCTTCCGTGCAGAACACGATTGTACGGACATTTGTTGACAGTCTGTATGATTACACCGTCAGCTAAACACAAGACGGAGAAACAGCGGTTTTTTGCTGTAATTTTGGACAACGGTGAATATCACAGATAAACTGATCTGCTATAGGACACATTATGACTAACTCTGAAGAGTTGAAATATAAACAGTTAATATCCTTCTACTAAACGTAAACATAAATACTGACGAGTCAAGTAAATTAATGAGAATTACAGAGTTGATTTGCTGGGTATTAGTTACTACTCTGGAACAAACGCAATATTGACAGACAGGTTAGTCAGTCTCAGGAGACACCAAGCAAATGTTGCGCAACACAGCTTCTACTCTCGATAATGGCCCCATGTCAGCGAAGAAGGTAATTCACATGTTTCTTCAGGCACTTCACATAAAGCTACAGCCACGCATTAATGGTTAAACGGTACAGACCTAATAAATTGTACGGATATTAATCGCTACGTTTCAGCCGCTGGTCCAAGAAGTCCAAGTATTTTCTCCCGAATGGCCAGACAGTTGAGCAAGCCAGTCGAGATGCGACAGGATGCCCGACTCTGTGTCACACCTGTGCCGCGCTTTGAGCATGGCTGTTGTTGTCTTGGAAAATGTCGTCGCGATGAAGATGTGGAAGTTCATGTTAAGGGTACAGCGATCCCAAAAAATCAAAGAACGACCAACATCGTGATGTACAAATTGCACACGCTGTGGGTTAAATGCCTCATTTAGTCCTCGGTGCACTCCACGTGTCGTACCTTTTGAAAAAGACGAATTTCTACTCGCCGGACCATTCTACACACCTCCCGTCAGCCACTTTCCAGTCTGTGTGTTATTTCGCCCACTGGAGACTACAGCTTGACGCACCACTGTGAGCAATGGTGTTTTGCGAAGTACCCGACCACAGCTGTCCGTTGCATGCAGTTCTCGTCACAATGTATGTTTGGAAACTGCTTACACACTCTGGCACTGATCTTTTGCACATTGAAACCAAAACCCAATTATCATTCAGTTAGAAACATGATGCTCGGATTTCTGCACACTTTGGATAGGATCCTGCATTGGTTCATGACTAAGATTCTGTCAGGGTTCAAACACAGGTTTACAGCACTTGAATTATTATTGAGTAAAACACTCACACAAATGTACTGGTCCACGCTATTACACAAATTTGTGTTCCCGTAGCTGGCGCAGCAGTGGCTCAATAGTGGTGGCAAGCAATGTGGCGACTAACTGGTCCCACGCTCTTGAAGTTGAATGTTCTTTACCAGTTCTTCTTGGCGACGTAATTTCCTCATTTTAGAACCATTCCATAATGTCAAGAGTACCATCCGACAACCAAATCCACATCCGCGGCGAGTTTTCAATGTACTGTAGATAAGCTTCCAAATACCTCACATGGGACCCTCGATATTAAACGTACAACGGCTAGCCACTGACTGTCTAGCATGCTCACTCAGTAGCCGCGCCGATCGACCGTCAAAACCACCTACTACCGTGCGCCAAGCTACTTCCGTAGCGGACGGGGTTCCCTACATCCATTATACTACACAATAAAAATCCCCTATGCATGAACCAGCATTACAAGTACGATTTCTCTTTTATGAGCAGACATATATTATAAATATCATTATTTTTAAATATCCTGTAGCTATAACAATAAATACACTACTGGCCATTAAAACTGCCACACCAAGAACAAATGCAGATGATAAACGGGTATTCATTGGACAAATATATTATACTAGAACTGATATGCGATTACATTTACACGCAATTTGGGTGCATAGATCCTGAGAAATCAGTACCCAGAACAACCACCTCTCGCCGTAATAACGGCCTTGGTACGCCTGGGCATTGAGTCAAACAGAGCTTGGATGGCGTGTACAGGTACAGCTGCCCATGCAGCTTCAACACGATACCACAGTTCATCAAGAGTAGTGACTGGCTTATTGTGACGAGCCAGTTGCTCGGCCTCTATTGACCAGACGTTTTCAGTTGTTGAGAGATCTGGAGAATGTGCTGGCCAGGGCAGCAGTCGAACATTTTCTGTATCCAGAAAGGGCCGTACAGGACCTGCAACATGAGGTCGTGTAATATCCTGCTGAAATGTAGGGTTTCCCTGGGATCGAATGAATGGTAGAGCCACGGGTCGTAACACATCTCAAATGTAAACGTTCACTGTTCAAAGTGCCGTCAATGCGAACAAGAAGTGACCGAGACGTGTAACCTCATACCATCACGCCGGGTGATACGCCAGTATGGCGATGACTAATACACACTTCCAATGTGTGTTCACCGCGGTGTCACCAAACACGGATGCGACCATCATGGTGCTGTAAACAGAACCTGGATTCATCCGAAAAAATGACTTTTTGCCATTCGTGCACCCAGGTTCGTCGTTGAGTACACCATCGCAGGTGCTCCTGTCTGTGTTGCAGCGTCAAGGGTAACCGCAACCATGGTCTCCGAGCTGATAGTCCATGCCGCTGCAAACGTCGTCGAACTGTTCGTGCAGATGGTTGTTGTCTTGCAAACGTCCCCATCCGTTGACTCAGGGATCGAGACGTGGCTGCACGATCCGTTACAGCCATGCGGATAAGATACCTGTCATCTCGATTGCTAGTGATACGAGGCCGTTGGGATCCAGCACGGCGTTCCGTATTACCCTCCTGAACCCACCGATTCCATGTTATGCTAACAGTCATTGGATCTCGACCAACGCGAGCAGCAATGTCACGATAAGATAAACTGCAATCGCGATAGGCTACAATCCGACCTTTATCAAAGTCAGAAACGTGATGGTACGTTTTTCTCCTCCTTACACGAGGCATCACAGCAACATTTCACCAGGCAACGCTGATCAACTGCTGTTTGTGTATGAGAAATCAGTTGGAAACTATCCTCATGTCAGCACGTTGTAGGTGTCGCCACCGGCGCCAACCTTGTGTGAATGCTCTAAACGCTAATCATTTGGATATTACAGCATCTTCTTCCTCTCGGTTAAATTTCACGTCTATAGCACGTCATCTTCGTGGTGTAGCAATTTTAAAGGCCAATAGTGTATATTACAAACTTCAACTTTCTCTCTGACTGTTCAATGACCTTCATCAGTAAAGAACAACCAGTTCGTAGTTGCATACAAACAGTTGCATAATATAACCTACTTACAATCGCTATTGGCGTTACAGTGTTACTGTTGATGTGGCAATGTTGTTTGCAGTGGGTGGCCGGATGCCCTTCCTGCCAACACCACGTACCTACCCCCCTCCCCCCTCCCCGCCTCCCATCCCATCCCGCCGGACGGAATAAGTGTACGCCAGTTGTCTGCGACTAGTGTGAACAATGTGATAGTTTGAACGTTTTCAAATGTCTGCGAGTCGAGTAACTGAAGCTGAACGTGGGGACCAGCCCGGCATTCAGCTAGCCGGATGTCGAAAGCCGCCTGGAAACCACATCCAGGATGGCAGGTCCTCGCCGTTAATCCGCCAGGCAGATTGCATCCGGGGCCGGCTCGACTACCCGAGTCCAGGAAGCAACGCATTAGCGCTCTCGGCTACTATGGCGGGTCATCTTCAAAGTAACTAATTCAGGAAAATGGACAGAACACTAAAGATAGAAAGTAAAATAATTAGATCATCATAAACAAACAATATCAAGTAAATGAGCATTGGAGAACAGCTTTAAAGGAAACAGTGCGTAAGAAAGTAGAACCAGTAATTAGCACGATCAGGAAGGAACGTATTTCATTCTTTACATAGCTGATGAGAATGCCAAAAAACAGAATTAATAAGAGAATAATACAAAAACTTTTGAATAGTAAGAGCAATACTGAAAGGATCAAAGAAATTAAGGAAAATGTAAGAGAATCCAAATTACAGTTGATAACTTAAAAACAAAACAGGGAAAACCAGAATACTGCAAGAGACAGAAACCAGGCTATAAACCGAGATCAATAAGAGGACTATAGGAAGAGTGATCTCAGAAGAAGAAATAAAGGAAACATCTGAAAGATTAAATAAGTATTGGGCAGACAGAAGAGCAAAACATCCTTCACATAACAATAATATAACAGTAAATTATAATATTTAATTGTGTTATTGAGTAATATTGTACTGTAGTGTATTATTGAATAGCAACAACTAGTACAAATCATTGTTTAACTGACTGGAGTGGTCCAATGAAGGCCATAAAATATAAATACCGAATAATAATAATAATACAGAACGAGAATTTCACTCTGCAGCGGAGTGTGCGCTGATATGAAACTTCCTGGCAGATTAAAACTGTGTGCCGGACCGAGACTCGAACTCGGGGCCTCTGCCTTTCGCGGACCAGTGCTCTACCAACTTTTTTTTTTTTTTTAATCTCATTTTGTTCTATATTGTTCGTTGACTTTGTTCGTAGCGGACGTCCGATAACACTCGTGCAGGTTGTTCGTTGATCCGTTCACTCAGTTTTTTATTGCAGAAGGTAGCTAAACCCTCTGACTGAACACGCTGAGCTACCGTGCCGGCTACCAACTGAGCTACCCAAGCACGACTCACGCCCGGTACTCACAGCTTTACTTCTGCCAGTGCCTCGACTCCTACCTTCTAAACCTCACAGAAGCTCTCCTGCGAGCTTCTGTAAAGTTTGGAAGGTAGGAGACGAGGTACTGGCAGAAGTAAAGCTGTGAGTACCGGGCGTGAGTCGTGCTTGGGTAGCTCAGATGGCGCCGGCATGGTAGTTCAGCGTGTTCGGTCAGAGGGTTTAGCTGCCCTCTGTAATAAAAAACTGAGATAACGGATGAACGAACAAACTAAACGGGTGTCATCGGACGTCCGCCACGAACAAATTCATTCAACGAACAACATAGAACAAAATGAGATTAAAAAAAAAAAAAAAATTTGGTAGAGCATTGGTCCGCGAAAGGCAGAGGTCCCGAGTTTGAGTCTCGGTCCGGCACACAGTTTTACTGTGCCAGAAAGTTCAATAATAATAATAATACATTTAAGGTGTTCAAAAAACACAGGTCACTGACTTATCCAAATGCTGAATATATTCAACTGACGCCTTTATTGCTATCTGAAACTGCTTCACATCCCTAGGAAAGGGGTTCGTTCTGGACATACGTATAATATGCTGAACAGGTGGTTGTTTTGTACCATAGTTACCGCTGGGCGATGTTGTTAATCCCCTTTTGTACATTGAGTCAGCTCACCTTTCACTATTTGACCTCATTCTGCTCAGCGCAGGCTACATGTTGTGTTACTCTTCAAAATGTGGTGCACTGGAGGAGATGCAGGTTATGTTAAGCTGTTCACGGGTAACGTTGTTGTGCTCTGTTTCTGTCCCTCCGACTGTTATTGTTAATGAGTTTACGATTAAAAATTTTACAGCTTGTGGAGTTGATTGACGGGAGAGATGTGTGCCTTTATTGAGTGCACGTATGTCCTCGCGTAAGGAAGATAAGTATCAGCAACTATTTTCGTAAACTTCCGCTTGAGAGCAGATTCTCGAGGTAAAACTCTGGAAGCTATAAGGCAGAGAATAGGCAACCATAATTTTGGAGTTTTTAGTTGTTCATTCGATGAGGCGCATAGTCCGATTGAGCTGCGTGACATAGAGTACGGCGTATCGCCGGTTAATACAGACTGCAACCCAATGTTATGTCACAGGGTACACCAGAAAAAGAGCAGAAGTTCTTAGTGGTGGAGTTGATGAACCCTATGTCGTACCACAAAACTTCTGCAAGATGTCTTTTCTTGTCTTCATCTTAGAGGCAGTTCTCAGCACGTTCTCTGTAAAGCTGAGCGTCCTGTCAAGAGTGATTCCTTAGAAGATCTGCAGCGGATAGTCACTTGGTGCAGGGAGTGGCAACTGACCCTTAACATAGACAAATGTAATGTATTGCGAATACATAGAAAGAAGGATCCTTTATTGTATGATTATATGATAGCGGAACAAACACTGGTAGCAGTTACTTCTGTAAAATATCTGGGAGTATGCGTGCGGAACGATTTGAAGTGGAATGATCATATAAAATTAATTGTTGGTAAGGCGGGTACCAGGATGAGATTCATTGGGAGAGTCCTTAGAAAATGCAGTCCATCAACAAAGGAGGTGCCTTACAAAACACTCGTTCGACCTATACTTGAGTATTGCTCATCAGTGTGGGATCCGTACCAGATCGGGTTGACGGAGGAGATAGAGAAGATCCAAAGAAGAGCGGCGCGTTTCGTCACAGGGTTATTTGGTAACCGTGATAGCGTTACGGAGATGTTTAACAAACTCAAGTGGCAGACTCTGCAAGAGAGGCGCTCTGCATCGCGGTGTAGCTTGCTCGCCAGGTTTCGAGAGGGTGCGTTTCTGGATGAGGTATCGAATATATTGCTTCCCCCTACTTATACCTCCCGAGGAGATCACGAATGTAAAATTAGAGAGATTAGAGCGCGCACAGAGGCTTTCAGACAGTCGTTCTTCCCGCGAACCATACGCGACTGGAACAGGAAAGGGAGATAATGACAGTGGCACGTAAAGTGCCCTCCGCCACACACCGTTGGGTGGCTTGCGGAGTATAAATGTAGATGTAGATGTAGATGTAGATAACGTGGGACATGATGTGCCTCTGCCGTTACTCTTCAAAATGTGCATTTCAGTTCTTTTTGGCGAGTTGTTGTTATGGTGGAAACTTGTTACTTGCGTTCGGGGAGCACTTGGCTGTAACCTCCAGTTACGGAAGTATTTGACAACAACTTGTGGGTCTTCACTCAAGACAGACTCCATAACACGCTGATCTTTCTATTTCGAACCAAGAAACCAACCGTTAGCATAATGAAATTTACTTGATGTTGTCTTAGGCATGTTTGCTAAATACATATATACGATGTTACTCGTGACCGCAGCGTATCATAGACTGTACGTGTTCCTGGAAAGGCACTGAAGGAGTAGCAGAACTGGCTCCAATCTCCTGGATACATCGCAGCGCCGCACGCAAAGATATATACAATGATCTAGTAGAAAGCGTCGGAAGCTCTTAAGAGACTGTTTTCACATGATACGATTCTCTATAAGAAAGTAGCAACGCCAGAAGACAGTATCGGTTTATAGAATGACCGGCAGACGATTGATGAATGGTATAAGCTCTGGAAGTTGACCGTGTACATAAATAAAGGTACCATATTGCGCACGCAGGAAAAGAAATTCACATTGAACATCTACGCAACTAATGACAAATTGCTGGGAACAACATCTGCCGTAAAATATCTAGGAGTAACTATCCACAGCCACCTTAAGAGGAATGACCACAGAAATGAAATACACTACTGGCCATTAAAATTGCTACACCAAGAAGAAATGCAGATGATAAACGGGTATTCATTTAACAAATACATTTTACTAGAACTGACATGTGATTACATTTTCATGCAATTTGGGTGCATAGATCCTGAGAAATCAGTACCCAGAACAACCACCTCTGGCCGTAATAACGGCATTGATACCCCTGGGCATTGAGTCAAACAGAGCTTGGATGGCGTGTACAGGTACAGCTGCCCATCCAGCTTCAACACGATACCACAGTTCATCAAGAGTAGTGACTGGCGTGTTGTGAGAAGCCAGTTGCTCGGCCACCATTCACCAGACGTTTTCAATTGGTGAGAGATCTGGAGAATGTGCTGGCCAGAGCAGCAGTCGAACATATTTTGTATCCACAAAGGCCCGTACAGGACCTGCAACATGCGGTTGTGTATTATCCAGCCGAAATGTAGGGTTTCGTAGGGATCGAATGAAGGGTAGAGCCACGGGTCGTAACACGTCTGAAATGTAACGTCCACTGTTCAAAGTGACGTCAATGCTAACAAGAGGTGACCGAGACGTGTAACCAATGGCACCCCACACCATCACGCCGGTCGATACACCAGTATGGCGATGACGAATACACGCTTCCAATGTGCGTTAACCGCGATGTCGCCAAACACGGATGCGGCCATCACGATTCTGTAAACAGGATTCATCTGAAAAAATGACGTTTTGCCATTGGTGCACCCAGGTTCGTCGTTGAGTACACCATTGCAGGCGCTCCTGTCTATGATGCAGCGTCAAGGGTAACCGCAGCCATGGTTTACGATCTGATAGTCCATGCTGCTGCAAACGTCGTCGAACTGTTCGTGCAGATGGTTGTTGTCTTGAAAACTTCCCCATCTGTTGACTCACGGATCGAGACGTGGCTGCACGATCCGTTTCAGCCATGCGGATAAGATGCCTGTCATCTCGACTGCTAGTGACACGAGGCCGTTGGGATCTAGCACGGCGTTCCGTGTTACCCTCCTGAACCCACCGATTCCACATTATGCCAACAGTCATGGGATCTCGACCAATGCGAGCAGCAATGTCGCGATACGATAAACCGCAATCGCGATAGGCTCCTCCTTACACGAGGCATCACAACAACGTTTCACCTGGCAACGCCGGTCAACTGCTGTTTGTGTATGAGAAATCGGTTGGAAACTTTCCTCATGTCAGCACGTTGTAAGTGTCACCACCGGCGCCAACCTTGTTTGAATGCTCTCAAAAGTTAATAATTTGCATATCACAGCTTCTTCATGCTGTCGGTTAAATTTCGCGTCTGTAGCACTTCATCTTCGTGGTGTAGCAATTTCAATGGCCAGTAGTGTATAAAGGAAAGCATATGCCAGACTGAAATTCATAGGAAGAATGTTAAGGAAATGTATCTCAGCCACGAAGGAAGTGCCTTATAAGGTGCTTGTTCCACTGATTCTTGAGTATTGTTCATCAGCCTGGGATCCTTACCAGGTAGTACTTATCAGAGAGATAGAGCACACCCAACGAAGTACGGTGCGATTCGCCACGGAGTCGTCCAGCTGGTGCGAGAGCTCCACAGAGATGCTCGGCAACCTCCAGCGGCAGGCGATACAGGAGTGGCGCTGTGCATCACGCGGAGGTTTACGTTTGAAATTTGGAGAGAGTACTTTCCAGCAAGAGTCGGATAACATCATTACTTCCTCCACATTCATCTCTCGAGATGACCACAGCGAGAAAATTCGAGTAATTAGAGCTAGTACACGCGCTTACCGACCGTCTTTCTTCCCACGCGCCATTCACGAATCAAACTGTTAGTGATACAAAAAGTACCCTCCACCACACACAGTCAGTCGGCTTTCCGAGTACTGATGTAGATGCAGATTTGACCGTGGATGGACAGAAACGTACCGCCTGACCGGTGGACCGCGTTTCATGTTGCACCAGGGCGACGGTCGTGTGCGAAATATCCAACACGTTTGATGCTTTCAAGTCAGTTACTCGCGTGTGTGTGTAGGTAGCACACTATGTCACTATGTGACAATGACACACAACTGTGGACGACTTGTGTTGGAGAACGAATATCTTGTTCAGTCTCCACACAGTGATGAAGGCTGGGGGAGGAATCATGGTCAGCGGCGAACCTGCTCTTAGTGTGCCAACAACAAAGCGACTCCCTGTATTTCAAATTTCGTTAATCGCAGCAAGTAAGTTTTGTATTTGGTTTCATTCCATTAATTTTTGATAATACAGGTATCTACTTCGAAATTCTGAAGATAGCGAAAGGTTATCTCCAAGTTGTACAGAAACCAGATTATAGTTGAAAGAGTCGAAGGAAATGAAGCATAAGTTGAAAAAGAATGAAACTGGTCCTTAGCTTAATCGCCGGCCGGGGTGGCCGAGCGGTTCTAGGCGCTACAGTCTTGAGCCGCGTGACCGCTACGGTCGCAGGTTTGAATCCTTCCTCGGGCATGGATGTGTGTGATGTCCTTAGGTTAGTTAGGTTTAAGTAGTTCTAAGTTCTAGGGGACTGATGGCCTCTGATGTTAAGTCCCATAGTGCTCAGAGCCATTTGAACCTTAGGTTAATCCTGTCTTTTCAATTCATAGAGTGAGCTAACAGTAAAGGAAACCACAAGAAATTTGGAGTACGAACTAAATTTCAGTTAGAAGAATTGAAAAGTGCACCGAAGCCACAGTAAACTTGTCAGAGGTGCCAAAGAGCGCGGAAGATATGTCGAACAATATGGACAGCGTTTTCAAAAGAAGAATATTAACAAAAGTAAATATACAATAATGGAATGTGCTTTAAAAAAATCAGGCGACGCTGAGAGAATTAGTGTATGAAATTGACACTAAAATTAGTGGATGATATTGATATTTCGACTGCAATGCAGCTGACCATGACTGTAGTACAAACAATATGAAATACAAACTAGCAATGAAATATCTGAAAAAGATAAATTTGTTAACATCGAATATATATTTAATAGTCAAGAAGTCTTAACCTGAAAATTTGGAAATTTGTGGTAAGTTCCTATGGGACGAAACTGATGAGCTCGTCGGTCCATAGACTTACCCACTATTTAATCTAACTTAAACTAACTTACGTTAACGACAACACTCACACCCATTCCTGACTGAGGACTCGAACCTCCGACGGGGGAAGCCGCGCAGACCGTGGCAAGGCGGCCTGGACTGCGCGGCTGCCCCGCGCGGCTCAACCTGAAACTTAGCCAAATACGGAAGGCAAATGTGGATCATAAACAGTTCACTGAAGAACAGATTTGATGCACAAGAAATTTCCGGCTGCAGAAGGATGATGAACGTTAGTTGAGTAGATAGGATAACTGATGAAGAGGTACTGAATAGATAAATCTAAATTGGGAGAAAAGAGGTTTGACACAATGTGAGTAAAAGAAGTATCGGTTGATAGGGCATATTCTGAGTCACCAAGGAACTGTAATTTTCAGTCTTATAGTGGAGTAATGTGAGGAGGGCAAGAGGGGAAGAAGGGGTAAAATTTTTAGGTGCCAACGAACGTGCAGATGACAGGTTACTGTAGTTACGCACTGGGTAGACAAGTGTGTGGAGCTGCAAAAACCAGTTTCCAGACTGAAGACCAGAACAACAAACTAACTCTCCTCAGCAGAAAAAATAAATTGCCATTATCAACATCAGTAAATAGTTTTCAGGTCACTGGACCCGTGGTCTAGGGGTAGCCGGCACGGTAGCTCTGCGTGTTCGGTCAGAGGGTTAGCTGCCCTCTGCAATAAAAAAACTGAGTGAATGGATCAACGGGCGTCAGGGGACGTCCGCCACGAACAATTGCAACGAACTATAACGAACAAAATGAGATTAAAAAAAGGGGGTAGCCTCTTTGATTCATAATCAAAACGTCTTCAGTCCAGGGTTCGATCCCCGCCACTGCCTAAATTTTGATAAATAATCAGCGTTGGCGGCCGAAGACTTCCGGCATAAGAAGTCAGCCTCATTCTGCCAACGGCCTTGTCAAAGAGAGCGGAGGAGCGGATAGAGGTTCAGGGCACTCTCTTCTCCTAGGGGTGGGAAATTGCCCCTAAAAGCGGAAGAATCAGCAATGATCAACGACATGAGGATGCAGAAGGCAATGGAAACCACTGCATTAAAGATACATAACGTGTATCCACAGGACATGTGGCCTGTAATTGAAGAAGTGTCATGATGATCTCTCCATTGGCAAAAGATTCCGGAATAGTCCCCCATTCGGATGTCCGGGAGGGGACTGCCAAGTGGGAGGTTACCATGAGAAAAAGTTTGAATAATCAACGAAAGGATAACTTTCTACGAGTAGGGGCGAGGAATGTCAGAAGCTTGAACGTGGTAGGGAAACTAGAAAATCTGAAAAGGGAAATGCGAAGGCTCAATCTAGATATAGTAGGGGTCAGTGAAGGGAAGTGGAAGGAAGACAAGGATTTCTGGTCAGATGAGTATCGGGTAATATCAACAGCAGCAGAAAGTGGTATAACAGGTGTAGGATTCGTTATGAATAGGAAGGTATGGCAGAGGGTGTGTTACTGTGAACAGTTCAGTGACCGGGTTGTTCTAATCAGAATCGACAGCAGACCAACGCCGACAACTATAGTTCAGGTATACATGCCGACGTCGCAAGCTGAAGATGAATAGATAGAGAAATTGTATGAGGATGTTCAAAGGGTAATGCAGTATGTAAAGGGGGACGAAAATCTAATAGTCATGGGCGACTGGAATACAGTTGTAGGGGAAGGAGTAGAAGAAATGGTTACAGGAGAATATGGTCTTGGGACAAGGAATGAAAGAGGAGAAAGACTAATTGAGTTCTGTAACAAGATTCAGCTAGTAATAGCGAATACCCTGTTCAAGAATCACAAGGGGAGGTGGTATACTTGGAAAAGGCTGGGAGATACGGAGAGATTTCAATTAGATTACATCATGGTCAGACAGAGAATCCGAAATCAGATACTAGATTGTAAGGCGTACCCAGCAGCAGATATAGACTCAGATCACAATATAGTAGTGATGAAGAGTAGGCTGAAGTTCAAGACATTAGTCAGGAAGAATCAATACGCAAAGAAGTGGGATACGGAAGTACTAAGGAATGACGAGATACGTTTGAAGTTCTCTAACGCTATAGATACAGCAATAAGGAATAGCGCAGTAGGCAGTACAGTTGAAGAGGAATGGACATCTCTAAAAAGGGCCATCACAGAAGTTGGGGAGGAAAACATAGGTACAAAGAAGGTAGCTGCGAAGAAACCATGGGTAATAGAAGAAATACTTCAGTTGATTGATGAAAGGAGGAAGTACACACATGTTCCGGGAAAATCAGGAATACAGAAATACAAGTCGCTGAGGAATGAAATAAATAGGAAGTGCAGGGAAGCTAAGACGAAATGGCTGCAGGAAAAATGTGAAGACATCGAAAAAGATATGATTGTCGGAAGGACAGACTCAGCATACAGGAAAGTCAAAACAACCTTTGGTGACATTAAAAACAACGGTGGTAACATTAAGAGTGCAACGGGAATTCCACTGTTAAATGCAGAGGAGAGAGCAGATAGGTGGAAAGAATACATTGAAAGCCTCTATGAGGATGAAGATTTGTCTGATGTGATAGAGGAAGAAACAGGAGTCGATTTAGAAGAGATAGGGGATCCAGTATTAGAATCGGAATTTAAAAGAGCTTTGGAGGACTTACGGTCAAATAAGGCAGAAGGGATAGATAACATTCCATCAGAATTTCTAAAATCATTGGGGGAAGTGGCAACAAAACGACTATTCACGTTGGTGTGTAGAATATATGAGTCTGGCGAAATACCATCTGACTTTCGGAAAAGCATCATCCACACAATTCCGAAGACGGCAAGAGCTGACAAGTGCGAGAATTATCGCACAATCAGCTTAGCAGCCCATGCATCGAAGCTGCTTACAAGAATAATATACAGAAGAATGGAAAAGAAAATTGAGAATGCGCTAGGTGACGATCAGTTTGGCTTTAGGAAAAGTAAAGGGACGAGAGAGGCAATTCTGACGTTACGGCTAATAATGGAAGCAAGGCTAAAGAAAAATGAAGACACTTTCATAGGATTTGTCGACCTGGAAAAAGCGTTCGACAATATAAAATGCTGCAAGCTGTTCGAGATTCTGAAAAAAATAGGGGTAAGCTACAGGGAGAGACGGGTCATATACAATATGTACAACAACCAAGAGGGAATAATAAGAGTGGACGATCAAGAACGAAGTGCTCGTATTAAGAAGGGTGTAAGACAAGGCTGTAGCCTTTCGCCCCTACTCTTCAAACTGTACATCGAGGAAGCAATGATGGAAATAAAAGAAAGCTTCAGGGGTGGAATTAAAATACAGGGTGAAAGGATGTCAATGATACGATTCGCTGATGACATTGCTATCCTGAGTGAAAGTGAAGAAGAATTAAATGATCTGCTGAACGGAATGAACAGTGTAATGAGTACACAGTATGGTTTGAGAGTAAATCGGAGAAAGACGAAGGTAATTAGAAGTAGTAGAAATGAGAACAGCGAGAAACTTAACATCAAGATTGATGGTCACGAAGTCAATGAAGTTAAGGAATTCTGTTACCTAGGCAGTAAAATAACCAATGACGGACGGAGCAAGGAGGACATCAAAAGCAGACTCGCTATGGCAAAAAAGGCATTTCTGGCCAAGAGAAGTCTACTAATATCAAATACCGGCCTTAATTTGAGGAAGAAATTTCTGAGGATGTACGTCTGGAGTACAGCATTGTATGGTAGTGAAAGATGGACTGTGGGAAAACCGGAACAGAAGAGAATCGAAGCATTTGAGATGTGGTGCTACAGACGAATGTCAAAAATTAGGTGGACTGATAAGGTAAGGAATGAGGAGGTTCTACGCAGAATCGGAGAGGAAAGGAGTATGTGGAAAACACTGATAAGGAGAAGGGACAGGATGATAGGACATCTGCTAAGACATGAGGGAATGACTTCCATGGTACTAGAGGGAGCTGTAGAGGGCAAAAACTGTAGAGGAAGACAGAGATTGGAATACGTCAAGCAAATAATTGAGGACGTAGGTTGCAAGTGCTACTCTGAGATGAAGAGGTTAGCACAGGAAAGGAATTCATGGCGGGTCGCATCAAACCAGTCAGTAGACTGATGACCAAAAAAAAACTATACCAGTTCACGGTGTGTCCGCGACGTTTCGAAACTAACATGATCATATCCCAGCTTTTGGCGACATTAATCTTCAACAGTTCTATTTTGTCGACAAGTCGCAAAATTCTTCAAATCCAAATTTGTTATTGAATAATCATGTAAATCTCGTATCTACGTCTGGCTTAGTTGATTCTCTCAATCGTTGTCTGTTTATTAAAAAACTTTTGGATTTAAAGCACGTGTTTGTGGAACATTCAAACCTTAAACTTATTGTTTAAGTGTATTTAGTCAGCTTTGCAGCCGAAGTAAATGCATCGTTGGCTCCAGAACACTATTTTAATAACATTTTTAAATGTTCTTGTACACGAATTTGCAACGATCCCATTAGGTCGAGAAGAAGGAAGTAAATGAGTTGTGGAATCCACTGCCAGAATAATCACACTATACATTACAATCACAAAAAATCAATTATTCGAAATAACTGTAGAGGACCAAACACCAATGGCTGCAAAGCACCTTTTACGAGTAAAGGTGTAGAAAAATGATACAAAAAATTGGCCAGGTGGGTTTGGACTCTCGCACTGTGGTGTCAGTTACGTATGTAGACAGTTTATCCGTCCTGAGATTCGAGCGTACTAACGATTTTTGCTTGTTATCGCCATAGCTATCTGTCCCAGCGATTCAAAGATTTTCGCGTTTTTTTTTTAAATTTCAAGTGAGAAGTCAAGTAATTGAATTACAAATTAACGACATCGGATTTCTCCTTTTACTTGTACCCCTATAGGATTTTATACGTATGTTTTCCAGTATAAAAATATGTGACATAAATGGCCGTATCTTTTGACTGAATTGACGTAGAAGCTTAAAATTTATACACCACTAAGGGACCATAGACATTAGCATGCGACATAAATTTGAACATGATACGTTTACCTGTTGTAGAGAAAAGGAGCTCTTAACCGACGGACAGACCAACAGAGAGACGGATAAAAAAATGTGGAAAAGTTTTTCGTGTGATACAGTTACAATTAATTTTCGGTTTTTCTTTTCTTTTGTTGTACTGTGAAACCAGGCTTCTTGCCAAATTTTGTGATTCTTGGTCAACGGATCGTACCCTACAAGTTTTGATGAGTTCAAAATGGTTCAAAGGCTCTGAGCACTATGGGACTTAACAGTTGAGGTCATCAGTCCCCTAGAAATTAGAACTACTTAAACCTAACTAACCTAAGGAAATCACACTCAGCCATGCCCGAGGCAGGATTCGAACCAGCGACCATAGCGGTCTCGCGGTTCCACACTGAAGCGCCTAGCACCTCTCGGCCACACCGGCCGGCTTTGATGAGTTAGTTTTAGAGTATCAAAATATGTGATATAAATGGCCATATCTTTTGATTGCATTCACTTAGAAACTTCAGTTTTTCTACATCGGCAAGGGAATGTATACTTTAGTGTGGGACTTAAATTTCAACTTGATGCGTGTGCTCGTTCGAGAAAGGGAATTTTAACAGTCGGGCAGACAGCCAGGTGGACAACAAAGCGATCGTATAAGGGTTCGGTTTTCTCACGGACTGAGGCACTGAACCGAGGAAAAAAATAAAAGATAAGGGGCATATGACATATTCTGACTTTAGCCAACGACAGAAAAAAAAACTTTAAAATTCGTACTTACAGAAGCACTATTTCTATCATCAGGGAGGAATATATTTGCTGCTAGTGACAAGTTCATTATTTTTTGGTAATTCACCTCCTCCTAACAACATCCCCATGAAACAACACTGAACGTGGGATCTGGCTTTCCATTGACGATCTGCTTATACTTAAAAATCTGATGTCAATCTTCGATTAATCGTCCCTACACCTTCATATCATACGACTTTAGTCTTCATCCTATTTTTCTGGCTCTTTCACAACACTAGCCTTTAAGGTGACATATACTGGTAGAAAGAAGATATTATTATAATCAGTAATTTATGGAAGTTACACTTTCGAATCTACAAAATGTTTGTAACTAACGGATAAGGTCTCAGCTGCACGCTAGGAATTGCGGTATTATTCGTCGCATATGCCACCTATTTACGCGTTTCATTCTACGTCCGTTTGTTTTGGTCTTTGTTTATTATTCCGTTTCGGACAATACCGCAGACACCAGCGAGTTTTAACAGGCGAACCAGGCCGATAATACAGCGTACGCAGCCTCATTGGTGTGTATTGTTTTCCGTTAACGACGGTTTCAGTACGCAGCCACAGGTATGCTGCACGCAGAACAAACACGTTGCTTCGTGGCGGCGGACAAACTTCCAAACAATATTAAGGTTTGTTCTCGCAATTTTGCTTTTGAGCTACCTGCAGCGGCCACTGGAACGTTTCCTTCACCACTGAAATACGTAACTTTGGGGCCTCAGGTGGAATACCATGCTCAAGAAAGGTATGTTGTAGCAATGTTCCAATTGTGTTAATGTGGTCTTTAGTCTGAAGACTGACAAATGCCGGTCTCAACGCCAACGTATATTTGTGTAAACTTCTTCATCATACCCTCGACAATTGTAGGCTTACCATTATTTATCTTTCAAGCTAAGATGTGTGGCATTGCTTCTCAAACCTTCTGAGACCATTATCCCCGGGTGAATTCATATATTGGCACCGTCCCCACCATACCTTCATCAACATTAGTACCTTACTACACTTTAGAGCGAAAAAGAATTTGCTTTGAGAAATTTTATTTTTAAAATTATGAAATACACTGAGTTGACGAAGGTCATGGGAGAGCGATTTGTGCATGATGGCGGTAGTATCGTCAAAACAATGTATGAAAGGGCAGCGCGTTGACGGAGCAGTCACTTGTACACATACGCTTCATATGAAAAGGTTTCCGACGTGACTATGGCCGCACGACGGGAATGAACAGATTTTGAACGTGGAGTGGTAGCTGGAGCTAGACGCATTGGACATTCCATTACGGAAATCGCCATGGAATTCGGTACTCCAAAATCCACCACGTCAACAATGTGCCGCAAATACCACATTTCAGGCATTATCCCTCAACTTGGACACCACAGTGGCCGACGACCTTCACTCAACAACGGAAAGAAGCAGCGTTTGGTTAGAATTGTCAGTGGTAACAGACAAGCAACATTGCGTGAAATAACTGCAGAAATCAAAATGGGACGTACGACGGAACGTATCCCTAAGAACAGCGCGGAGAAATTTGGAGTTAATGAGCCATGTCAGCTGACGGCAGATTCGAGTGACTTCGTTAACGGCACGACATCGCTTGCAGCATCTCTGCTGGACTCGTGTCCATATCGGTGAGAGCCGAGACGACTGGAAAACCGTGGCCTGGTCGGATGAGACCCGATTTCATATGGTAAGAGCCGAGGACAGGTTTCGAGTGTGGCGCAGAGCCCACGTAGCCGTGGACCAAGTTTGTCAACGAGTAACCGTGCAAGCTGACGGTGGCTCCGTAAATGTGTGGGCCGTGTTTACGTGGAACAGACTGGCTCATCTGGTCCATCAGCTACTTGGAGGCCATTTGCAGCCATTCGTGGACTCCATATTCCCACACAACGATAGAATTTTTTTGCATGTCAATGCACAGTGTCATCAGGCCACAACTGTTCACGATTGGTCTGAAGAACATTCTGGACAATTCGAGCGAACGATATGGTCACCCAGATCACTCGACATGAATCGCATCGAATCTTTAGAGAGTTCTGTTTGTGCACAGGATCGTGCACCGGCAACACTTCCGCAAATATGAATTGCTATAGAGGCATATATTTGCATGGGACTTGCAAGAACGTGTTTAGTTCATGACACGTCGAACTACTGGACAACACCTGGCAAAAGGAGGCTCAATATGTTACTTTCGTCAGTTTCACTGTCATCATGCATGCTGAAAGTACAAAGTATGTATATAATGTACGGACCATGTGAGGAGATTTTCATGCATTGGTTTCACGGGCTACAGCCTCCACCACATTGTTTCACATGTCAAAGCGAGTATTAGAAATTAAAAAAAGAAATAAATTGGCAAATTTTGAAATCAGTATTATAGTCCCGCGAAACAGTGATCTCTTAAAACTAATTTGCTTTTGTGACGCAAAATGCAAGTGAACTCTTTGGTTCCTATCCCTGAGAAAAATTCATTTCACTCCAGACATTTACATTTCTGGAGAAACTAAAATGATCTAACCCGAGGCTGGCTTCTACCAGCCTTTCCATTGTTCTGTAAAATATGGTTGTCAATATTTCGAACCATGACGTATTTAACTAGCAGCTGATCGATATTCACAACTGTAAGAAGCTACCTTCTTTTTGGGATTATTATATTCTTCATAAAGTCTGAGGGTATTACGTCCGTTTCGCTTACCTTACACACCAGGAGGAATAGTGTCCCACCGTATTTCTCCTAGGATATGAATAATTCTGAGTTGTCGTAATCTATTGTGGTGTCTTGTTTCCATTTAGATCTTACAGTGATCTGTCAACGTCTTGTGACTGAACCATATCTCTTATATTCATCTAATTTCTCTTTCCTTTTAGAAATAGTCTGAGAAACCTGTAAGGGTGTTGCAGGGTAGGTTTTGCTGAGAAAACAATTCTTAAGAGAGAAATTCGATGCGTTGCGCCGTTTCCGAGTTAATTGACAATGAAGTTAGACAATCAGGCGTTTGCGCGCGTAAATTTAAGCGACCCAAGACATATAAATAGTGTCAGTTGTCGTCATAGCGCAGCTGAAAGCACGCAGGACTGCTTAGCCTTTGGCTCGGTATCGATCCTTATTACCGTCCCACGTCCAATTTTTGTCTCACTCTCTGGTTACCTTTTTGGAAATCAAATGAAGAGCACTTTCGGCGCGAATTCTGCGTCGGACCCCTACAATTTGTGCCCATTACGGCCTGATTGGCTGACGTGAGTAGTGCCAATCAGCACTGACTGGAAAAAATCGTAACACGAAGAAGGAGTTGTGCGACATAAACGAAAGTTCTTAGGCATGTCTCTGCTTCTGGAAGATGATGTCTATTCATATTTCATGCCAGTGACATAAGAGTGGCGTCAGAACCAATACTATGAGGAAGAAAATTAGGTTTGCTTTAAATACAGGCAGTAACGGTCGTGAGCGTCAGCTGTTTTTGAGATTGGACGTGGTGAGCTGATGTTGCCAAGAATGTCTTTAAGACGACAAAGAAGCCATTACCACCACCTCGCTGAGTGTGAACGAGGTCGTGTATTAGGGCTAGGAGAGGATGGATGTTCCTTCTGCGATATTACAGAAAGTGTTGGCGGGAATGTAGCCACTGTACAACATTCCTGGCAGCGATGATCACGGGAATGTACGGCCGAAAGAAGATTCGACTCCGGACTGCCTCGTCGCACTGCCGACACGGAAGACCATCGTTTCTGGAGTGTGGCCCTGGCTCACTGTGTTGCATTGTCGGCAGCAATCTGAGCAGCGGCTGGCACCACGGCGACGCAACGAACAGCTGCAAGTCGGTTACTCCAAGGACAGCTCCGAGCCAGGCGCCCAGTAGCTTGCACTCTGCTGACCCCAAACCTTCAACGTTTCTGACTTCAGTGGCGTCAAGGAGCGCTCATGGGAGGGCAGGGTGGGTGTCTGCTGCGCTTTATGGTGAAAGCTGGTTCTGCCTGTATGCCGGTGATGGCGGTGTGTTGGTTAGGAGGCGGCAAGTTGAGGACCTGCAACCAACCTGTCTGCGAACTGGACATACTGGACCTACACCTGGAACCACTGTCCGGGGTGCGATTGTGTACGACAGCAGGCCCACTCTCTTCGTTATCCCGCGCACCCTGACTGCCCTCAAAGCGCTGTTGAAACCCACCAACCTCTCCATACTACTGACGCGTTACTTGGACAGCTCTACTACGAGATCTCTGTCGAATAAGAACATGTGGGGCATCATATTGAGACTACTCCAGCATCATCCACCAGCCCTGTATCGCTCTACCAAGAGCAACAGTCGTGGAACCCCAATCACACAGACAGACATCCGCTACCTGTTAGACACAACGCATGAGCGTTTGCATACTTGCACTGAAAATTTTTGTCGTTACACCTGTTACCAATGTACCAGCATTTCACATTTACAATAGCTTACCTGTGATCTTGCAGTATTATTCACTTAGTTATGTTACGTAAACAAATGTAGTCTCATAATTTCATTACTCCAGATTAATTATTTCTCGGGATTGCGATTTTTTTCTGTCAGTATGTATGTGGTGTTTGGCGTTCATAGTTAACAATCGAAAGAGACGTCTAGAGGGCAAAGAAACAAACCCATAATCGTATAAACGTAGGTCCGGAAACCAATGGTTTCCCCGATACGACGTATTACGACTGAGTACCTGAACACGTTAGAACTGAGGACCTGTGGATCCAAGCAACAGATATGCACAGGTCGTCAAACACATTACCACATTAAAACGAGTGTTCCACGTGGCCACAGTTTATGTGGACGCAGACCTCAGCACGTCGCTTTATCGAAGTCCGTACACGTTCAAAAATCACAGACGTGTTCCAAAAACACTGACAGCCATCCACAATGCGCTGCCGGAGTTCATCGACACTATCAACAGGGCTGTAATACACGGCAGGTTTTAAATATCACCACATAAAAAGTAAGCTAACTGGGTCAAGTCAGGGAATCCTGGGATGCCACGATATTGGCGATCCACGACTGATGCAGGATCAGGAAGCCACCCTGTCAGAATATCCACTCTATCCTTTCCCACTTATTATTTGCAGGCTGAGGCTCTTAGCTTTCGTCCCTCATTTCATTGGAACGGACCACGCAAAGTCTCTCTATGAATGCATATCTTCTCTGTACTTAGAGGGTGAATAAAAACTCGCGCACTCGGACAGCGCAGCACGATTCCTCACGTAATAGCAGTACAAAAATGTGTGTCACAAAATGTCGACCTGCTCATATTTCTTGCAGTAAATGGACGTCAAAGACTGCCAATGTGCCAACACTGTTATCACATAGACGGTAACTAGGGGGGACATGAGGTCGGAGTAGTTGGTGTAGTGAATAGCGTTTTGGATTAGCATGTACGAGGGCAAGGGTTCGATTCGGGGGGAGGTGTATTTGCTTTAATTTGCTAATTGTAGTCTGTGTGGTTCGGTATCTGGCTTCTTAATCGTCATACAGCAGTTACATTGCAGATACATTCCTCGTGAAACAGGGTGTCTATTAGTCAAAACCAGATCAAAAAGCCCTACAGCAGTTCCTGGCATTAGCCTGTACGTACAGACGAACACGAGAACACGACTTAAATTTTTATACATGGTGAAGAAAATTTAGCGTGCTCCGACTTCGCAGCACGATTCCCCACATACTAGCAATACAAAAATGTCAATCAGAAAACTTCGTCCGCCGCATATTTCGGACACTAAAGATGAGATATCTGACACTGTAGTCATATGTACGGTAACTGTTCCTGTCAGAATACTCGAAAAGTGCTGCGCAGCCGATAGCGTTCTGTGTTAGCCTGCGGCAGGTCGAGAGCTCGATTCTCGGTTCAGACGTATTTGTTTTCATTTGCTAAATGTAGTCTGCGTGGTAAGGTATCTGGAGTCTTAATCGTCATACAGCGATTAAAGTGGCCCATCTACAAAACATTTACACTTACGTATTACGAACATAGAAATGGAAGTTCAATCGTTTTCATTGCTCAGTTTTTAAAGAAGCTTTTGCACGTCTAGGAGGCGATTTGTTTCACATTACTGCATCCGCTAAATTCCGAATTCTCTGTACCTTCTCCCAATGGTAACTCATGGAGATACTAATTAGCGTGTGTTTATCAGGCTCAGTGTTGAAATGCATAATTATTGGTTTCATGATGATAATACATACAAATGGCAACCGAGTTTCCAAATTATTTGCATAGCACGTTGGTAACCCTACTGGTGACATAAGGCTAGAATGAAATGTAATGTACCTGAACGTGGCAACAATAATACTTTGCTACTAATCGATGGCACCATTGGGGAAATGTACACAGAATTTGGAATCTAGTAGATGCAGTGGTGCGAAACAGTTCGGGTCCACAACGTGCAAAAGGCTTCTTTAAAATGGGTGGATGGATGGAGAGGGTTGTATGGGCGCACGACGGCAAGCTCTTCAGCGCTCGCTCAGTAAGATTGAGACGGGTGTCAAGAAAAGACTCAGAACAATAAGATTAAACAGACCGTAAGACACAGGAAACTAGCTTGGAAAAATATGTGCCTACCCACACCGAAGCGTGGGACGAAGCATGCCGCCAGCAGTATGACATGGACAACAAGGGAAGAACGTGGTAGAGGGAGATAAAGCAATACAGCAGATGGAAGTGGCTGGCTGACCGCAAGGGAAAAAGGGAGGAGCCAGCCGCTCTGCAGTACACTGAAACCTCCAGCCTAAAAGTTTAGGCCAGAGTCCAGACACATCACAAAACTTTAAAACCCTAGACTCACACGTCTTACCATTAGCTTCTTTAAAAGCTGACCCATGAAAACGATTGTATTTCCATTTCTGTGTTTGTAGTATGTAAGTGCAAATGATTTGCAGAAAACCCACTGTAATTGCTGCACTACGATTAAGACTCCAGATACCTGAACAGGCAGACTACATTTAGCAAATAAAACAGATATGCTTGCACCGAGAACTGAATTCTCGACCATGCACATGCTATCCCAAAACGCTGCACAGTACTTCTCACGTATGCTGACAGAAATAGCGTACATGTGATTGCAGTGTTGCCCGACTGCCAATCCGTAATAGCCATTTACAATTCGAAAAATGCGCGGGACGAAATTTTATGAATGGTGTTTTTGTATTGTTAGTGAGTGATGAATAGGGCTGCGAAGTTCGAGGACGCTAAATTTTCTTCACCCTGTATATAAATTGAAGTCGCCTTTTCGCGTTCGATTGTATGTACAACATAATCTCAGGAATTTCTGTAGGATTTTTTGATCTGGTTTTGACTAATAAATACTCTGTTTCACGAGGAATGTATTTGAATGTAATTTATAAATATTTCGCACAAATTGTCTGAATTATAGTGAATTAAACTTAAGTTGTAAAAACGAAAGCCACTGCAATCTAGTGAATAACAACTATAACTCGATAGTGCAGCAGCAGCTTGAGAGAGCAGCAATATGAATGAAATTAGTTTCTGCTGTCGAGGTCTAGTATTAAAGCATCTGGCTAGAAAATAAGAGGTTGTAGAATCCAATCTTGGTTATGTCATTTTCTTGCCGTGGAATTACCTGTATGAAAGAGAAAGAAAGAGAAATATATACGAATTGCGCGTAAAACATTGTCTCCGAGTATGTGTTCTGTGATATGAAGAGGCGCGTTGAGCTACAAGCGCAATCGTTGTATTTTTCTGATACCGTCTGCGCTCGTAAGCGGTGTGTGGAAGGCTAGGCTGTCGGTTTCTACCCCTTTCTTACGGCAGCGGTAGAGAGAGAAGTTTGCTCTGACTCAGGGCCTTACCTTCCTCCCACCACGGAGCAGTAAAGCGCAGAAGCTACAGAAACACGATTCTGCCATCTGGCGACAATGTTAGAATACATTCCTGGATGAAACTCCCTGTAATCCAGTGTTACAATCTTTCTGCAACGTGACGCTAATGCATTAGAATACGCAAATTAATGCTTCATTAAATGGAATGTAGAAGTAACATACTTAAATAACATTATAAATGGCTGAATATAATTTGAATATAATTATGGCATTGGATTCTGAAACTAAGAGGTATTTCTTCAATATTTATATACATTTCACAACTGTAGGGCTACTGGGCCCGATGGGGAATTGAAATACAATAAAGAAAAAAAAGGCAATTGGAACTGACTAAAAAACTAACTTATTCACCACTTCTTGAGCACCCAATATCAGAAAAACAGTTTAGTGGTAGTACTGTTGCTTTCCGTCCAAACACGTTGTAGTTGATAGTCAGATCAGTTAATTAAGACACTGTAGCTCTCTGCAGTACGTTTTCTCTTTAAGTGAAAATTCAGTTGTATGAGCAAATTACAAAGTGAATAAGGCAAGGGAATTATTAAAATCTCCATTCAGCGGCAAGCCTCTCGGGGAAACAATTCACATAAAAACACTAAGTAGGCCACTCCCGAATCTCAATCTGCAGCAATCAGAAAAATCGATGTCGTAAGTTCATGCGGATATTTGCCAAAAGAATAAAGGGATCTGTGGCTGAGAAGAAAACAACATTTTTCTTTTTGTTTTCCTTGTGTGGTATCTGAGGGAGATGTTCACTGTTGGAAAGACTGGAATAACTGATATTGGGTGTCTTATAATCTAAAACAAAAGTACTCGAAATATCAAAGCGACACATGAATAATATTCTCAGTTTTTCATTTGTTGACAAAAAAGGCTCATAAAAAAATAAACCGTGTCGGTTATATTGTAATAATCGCGGGTGTAGCCCCAGCTGTGTCATAGGAATTTCAGGTGATTGTTCTGCGAGGTATTGTTGAGGGAAATCGCGTTGAAAAGTTCAGGAACTTTATTAATGCGAAGTGAGAATGCTCTCACTACATCAGACAACACCCTGAAAGGGATTGAACCCTTAATTGACGGAGACCGAGCAAAACTAATAGCTCAGAGTTAGGACGGTGCGAACGTTGTGAGTGGCATTTGAAGTGGAGCACAGAAATAAATTGAGGACAAATACTCAAATGCAAACCACATCCATTATTATGCGCACCAGTGCAACCTTTTACGTCTACAACAGCCTCTGTTAATCACAAAGCCCGCATCTCTGTACCACATCTTTAAGATACTTTTTATTTCTTTCCAGATTCGCCACAGAGATCAAAAGTGTTGCATAGCGTTATTCAGAAAAGCTTTCTCCCTTGGGTCTGTCACGAGATGGAATCACCATTCGTGATTAGTAACTGATGTTTATGAAAACAGGAAAGACCTTTTTACAGTCATGGACGCTTCTGAAACAAGTGAGAGTATAAAACTGTCCTCTGCTATTCAGAAAGCTGGTTCCTACAAACAAAGACTGCAAGACAAGGAACCCGTTGTCCGGCTATCATTTTTCTATAAGGTAATACCTCATGCAGAGATACTTTTCAGTCAGTTTCAAAAGAAGGCAACTGAACCAAGTAAAGCTAAACAAGACGTCCAGAACTTTGGAGTGGTGATACAAAGCATTAGAGATGACACTTACTGCATCATTAACCAGATTAGTTTTGAAAACGACGAAATACTGCTCGCCAAAAAATGACTATAAAAAGAGAGACGCTTTGTAAGTGTGCGATGTTATCTTCTCTGAAACAAAATTTCGTTTTCAGCTCACTGGACATTTTACTGTAGCCAACTTATTTGACGTAAATCAGTTTGACAAATACTAATTTTCCAGGCAAATACATGGAAATTCTCGACAAAAGGAGGTCGAATGGATAGCGAGGCCTGAGTTGAGAGAAGTTTGCGGAGCAGTTCTGTATCATTCTGTGATTCTAAAGAGTGACTTTTGTGACATTTTTGAAGAGGCCGTTAACTATTGTAACAGGTAATTATATGCCTATTTCGACATGAGAAGCTGCGCGGTGCTTTTCAAATCTCACGAGAATTTAAACGTTTCTAAGAAACAAAATGAAAGAAGAAAGGTTGACGCCTTAAGGATGCTATCTCGTGAAAAGTCATTCGTGTGCAAAACTGAATATTTCATTTCAAGAGTCAGACTTTTTGGTAACAAGAAGGAGCGAGGAAGGAATAGAAAATAGCATTCATACTAATTATTTACAAGCTGACTTCCTAAAGTTATGAAGTTGCTGCTTTTGGCGAGTACAATGCTTTTACTTTTAAATGTCGATAATTTGATTAAATTTGCTTCCCAGTATCCAGATCAAAAGTTCGAATCATTTATGCACACTCTATTATATCCCGTACTAAGGACACTCATGTATCGGCAGCTGTTCTGGCAGTCGGCCCCGAACGTAAACATGCGAGGACTATGGCCGTTCGAGGTGCGTGTATGGGTGTGCGCGGTGAATGGAGGGGGGGGGGTGAGACAAGCCACGCCTCCCTCGCACAGGGCTGGTAGCCTACGTCCGTGTTGTGTGCTCCTGCGAAGGCAGAGCCGACGTAATGGTCATGTGAATTGCTGATCCATCTGGCTTTGCAAGAATCGTATTTGAACCCCATGACAGATCAAGACAGGTCTTCAAATGGTTCTGAGCACTATGGGACTTAACATGTGAGGTCATCAGTCCCCTAGAACTTCGAACTACTTAAACCTAACCAACCTAAGGACATCACACACATCCATGCCCGACGCAGGATTCGAACCCACGATCGTAGCGGTCGCGCGGTTCCAGACTGAAGCGCCTAGAACCGCTCGGCCACTACGGCTGGCCAAAACTGGTCTCTTCACTCATATCAAAATAAGTAAACAACGGGCAAGCACAACACAAAGCAAAGCGGAGTATACACGACACTAGATAGCGTTATCTACTCTTTGCTGAGGTTGGAAGTGTCGTGAACGTGGTATTTGAGACCCGACCTCTACTGTTATCTTACGTAACCATACATCAAAACACTCCCTACCTAAGACTGTCATGTAGAAGTCCGCACGTACCCTTTGAGCAGTGAAGAATTGAGCGGTCTATATGTGTGCGCGCGAGTACATTTGAGTGCTCTAGAAAGATTTTCGAAGTTGCGATAAATATTTCCGAAGTTATTTCCTATGGAAACATCACAGCTAAACCAACCTCTCTCTTTCTCTCTGTCTTTCGTGAAATCTTATACAAACGCTTTCTATCGTGTTCTCCAGGAATGTATGGAGATCTGTGCTTAAGAAGAGCGCCATTGTAAAAGTTTACTTCTGCTTCTCTGTGCATTTTCTTTGATACAATTTGATACAATATCATTTGAAATATACGAACTATTGATAAAATTTCCTAGTAAGGTCGATGCTACCGAACCAACTTTATTTTTATCTCTCCAAGGTACACTATTACTGCTCTTTCGCCGTTGACTAACGGGTTAGGGTTATACGAGCGGCCTAAGTGACATCCAATTGATTGTAATCGTTTCAGAACAACTGCACTACGAAAAATACGTGCGAATGCACAACATGTGGTGTTCAGTCGTTTTTATTTTATTAGGCGTAATGTAAAACGATCTTTACTTCATTCACATAAAGAAAGTTTTGCAGTGGCACAGCACATGATTCCGTTTTCAGTTTTCTGGCTTCCTTGCGTCACACGTAGAAGAGAATGCGACTCCCCACGTGGTGGGGTGAAAGATGTCATTTGATTGGACATTTGAAATGTAGAGAAAGCTGTTATACGGAACTCCATTGGCGAAAATGAGATATATGCCTTTTAAATATATTAAACGTGTGGGCCCTATCTTCTCGAATGGGGTTTAAAAATTTATTGCGGATGAGTATATAAGATTTCGAAATTCTTCTACAGATGGCTGAGGGATGCATTTCGAAATATGACAATTTCAGACTCAATTTTCGCTTGCCTCAAACTACCAGTCGCAACTAGAACTCTTAATTCACGACAAGTTCTTTCAACAATGGAAAGTGAGCGACTCAACTTCGAAGTATTCTAATAAGTATAACCAGTAACGAATACATAAATAGCGCATCTTGTAACATGAGACTTGCGATAATAAATACTCAATTATTTTGAACTACCAGTTTCCCTGAAATCGTTTAAGAACAGTTTCATAGCGAAAAAACATCCCAATCCTTAAAATCCGGTGTTTTATTTTTCATGCATGAAGTAACACGTTTTCCGAAAAAAGTGCTTCAACAACTTTGCTTCGTTTACATACAGCTACGTTCATTTAGCACCGCTGCAGATGACTCAACTTTCAGCTTTCTGCTTTCCTCCAGTCATACCAGAATGTGGTCACGGCGAAGAAGGCTGCCACGATAAAGAGTCTCAGCAATGCATCACAGTTCTTACTAAGCTTCTCAAGTGTCGTTCTGTACACGAGCTGAACATGTATAGTATACGTGTTCCTTTTTCTTTATTTTTTTAATTTTTTCTTTTATTTGTGCCACCTCGGACAGTCGTCGATTCATACTGAATCACTTAAACATAACACCCATGATTCACGTACAATATTTGCATTGGTTGTGAACATACTACTTACATCGCAATGTGTTCTCATCATTGCTACGAAATGTCACTCCAAACACCCATTCTTCATAGAACACATAACATTCATGTCCGTACACAACTTTCCTACCATGCGCCCCTTACATAGCGTAGGTTATATGAAACTGATGATATTCACTTACCTAACGTTGTTCTCTGCTTTTAATTGGTGGTCCGCAAACAAAATACCCTATGAATCTGAAAATACCCTATGCCAATCTTGTCGTATGGCTGTAGATAATGCTACTAATGAAAAGTTAGTCCGGGTCGCTAGCCTGATAAAAAAATTAGAACTCCACACATCCTCGTAATACATACATCGCTTGTCTCTAATACTAATAAGAACATTTGTGGAACATTGTTAGTGGAAGAACCGGCGATCGATAAATTTATAATAAAACCAGTCTTGATCGCAAATAAATTATTTATGCTGTCGGAAACAAAAAATTGTACCCCTTCTACAGGTCTTGAACTGACGCTGAATCTACTGTTGCGACAGTGCATGTGGAGTACAGGAAGTGACTGCATATACAGACCAACACACAAGTAGCTCTGGGGTAGCAGGTATCGTCCCACGCTGGAACACCCGTGTCTGTGCGTGGTGTAGCCACCAGGGGCGGCAATGCAGGCGCTGACTCCGGTATCCAGCCGATCATAAGGAAGGTGAACACTATACTGTCCTGCCACACGCTGTGCCACGCCTGCTCGACCTGTTCGCGTAGTTCTGCAAGAGTAGCTGGTTGGCGAGTCTCAGAGCTCACTTCTCGTCCCGTCATTGGAGGTGAGTCCCTCGGTGAAAACAGGGCAAGTCGGCGTGGAACCTGTCGCTCCGGAGAGGCGTCAAGAACACTGCTGAATAAGTCTCTGCCGCTAATAGTTTAACAGCGAAAACTCCGCCCATCAACTCCAGCAGAGCGTCAGTAATAACAAGTGGTTGTGAGGCACAACTTCATTCCGCGTATTCCATTTATTAAAAGTATAATTATTAGAATTTTGATCATAGAATGAGCAACTGAAACTGTTTTAGACGTAATGTAAAAGACATGCGTCATAAAATGTTCAAAACCGAGAGAAAAAAGATCAGTATCCAGTGACATTGGCTCAGGTAAACGTAAACTGTTCTCCACAGGGTCTTATTGTGGTGTCACCGCCAGACACCACACTTGTTAGGTGGTAGCTTTAAATCGGCCGCGGTCCATTAGTACATGTCGGACCCGCGTGTCGCCACTGTCAGTACTTGCAGACCTAGCGCCACCACATGGCAGGTCTAGAAAGACGGACTAGCACTCGCCCCAGTTGTACGACGACTTTGCTAGCGACTACACTGACGAAGCCTTTCTCTCATTTGTCGAGAGACAGTTAGAATAGCCTTCAGCTCAGTCCATGACTACGACCTAGCAAGGCGCCATTAACCATATCTGGAAAGAGTCTTATTTGTATTATCAAGAGCGATGTACCACAAGGATGAAGTAAAGTTAAGTAAACAGACATTACGTTCTTTTCCTATAGCATTAATTTAGTATCCTGTTCCACAACTCACGCCAGTCGGCGTGTGTGTACGCGTGCCTTCGGCTACCCGTCACTGTGGACTGGCTGTCTTGTCAGTCCACTACACTTATGACAGACGAAGTGTAGCAAAGATGGTTGGCAGGTCGCCAACTGATAACCGAGAAAACGAAATATGCCTCGATATGTTCCCCGTTCAATTAAAGAGGTTGTGGAAGCCACTTGGAAGGACGGCAACGGGTAACAAAGTAACGATACGGAAATGGGTAAGTACTGCTATCGCTCAAAGAAGTAACTGAGTTACCTAAAACTACATTTTGACGTGCACCTATTACGCGTATGTACACGTACTGTTAGCTGGCAGTTATATCTTTAAGGTTGAATAAACGTACGTTATCGTTTAAAAAGCCAAGCCACTGCTTACAAGTAAAATACATGAAAAAAGAGACAGCATTGGTCGTATATTTTTTTACTATGGCAAAATCGATTTTCTGTCACTGAGTGACCATCTTCAGTGCTATATTGTATAACTTAAATTAGGATGCACTGTTGTCAATAAGCTAACGACAATCACATAGATTGCCGTAAGCTTATTGACAACAGTGCATCCTAATTTAAGTTATACAATATAGCACTGAAGATGGTCACTCAGTGACAGAAAATCGATTTTGCGATAGTAAAAAAATATACGACCAATGCTGTCTCTTTTTTCAAGTATACCTGTTATCTGGTCGTAGTGCACAGGACAACGTGGAGTCGCCAATCAATAAGTAAAATACAAGCATTAAAGGCTACAGTCTTAAGTACAAATTACGGAAGTACACACAATTTGTGCAAATGTGATGTACGAGGCGTGTCTGGGAAGTAAGTACCGTTTAGTTTCACCGCAACCGCGCACTAGTGTCGCTAGGTCGCGCATTCGCTCTCGTCTCTCTAGCTCACTGTCTTCCCACTGATGCCATTATAGCATTAGCGTGTTGTGCTTGCATTTGTTAATGATGCTTCACACTGTATGTGACAATGTCCGAGCCCACCTAGTGCGAAGTGCGTTCTCTAAAACAGTTTTTGACTACAAAGAATTTTAAGCCAGATGAATTTTATTGTCAGCCTGTAGAGATATGTGGTGAAGATGTAATGACAAACTGGATGGTGAGAAAATTGCTGAGACACTTCAGTAAGGGATGGCGCGATGGTTAGGTTGAGAAACTGAATAAAAAAATCTTGAAAACCGACGCTTCACAACAAGAATGCTCTGTGATGAGTTCACTCAAATTTGAAACACTGTTTTGTATGAAATTTTCACAAATCGCTTAAATTTTTGCAAATTGTGTTCTACTTGGGTTTCGAAAATGCTTACACACGTCCACAAAACAATGGCAGTGCTTTGACGCTTCTCACCCGATACAGTGATGAAGGAGACGAATTCTTAAACAAAATTGTCGTAGGACAACTGTAAGGAATGTAATACTACATTAATATTAACATGCAAAATAGGTCATCACATATGTAGCTGAAAGGAAAGCCACACAGACGGGAAATAAAAAGTCAAAATATTTTCCCCATGACAGAACAAACCAGTTTCAGAATAGTTGATACATCTGAACAACAAACGGCGAGGTTTCTCAACATATTCGCTTTTCAAGGAAAAGTAATAACAATTACAAAAGTATTCATTTATTAGAAAGTCGAGTGTAGCGTAAGAGTGGGCGAATCATTAGACTCCATAAAAAAATTTACGTGTCAACGAAAGTGGCTGTCATAATAAGGACAGACAACAATAGAAATAGAGGCTTCTCAAGCATGAAATACTTGTCCATTTTCTCTTGCTTTCAGTGGAATAAGCAACAGTTACACAGATAGTCAACAATTGACAGGAATGGGGGAAAGAAATACAGTATAAGAAGAATGGGTAGCTTTGAGGGATGAAATAGTGAAGGCAGCAGAGGATCAAATAGGTAAAAAGACGAGGGCTAGTAGAAACCCTTGGGTAACAGAAGAAATATTGAATTTAATTGATGAAAGGAGAAAGTATAAAAATGCAGTAAATGAAGCAGGCAAAAAGGAATACAAACGTCTCTAAAATGATATTGACAGGAAGTGCAAAATGGCTAAGCAGGAATGGCTAGAGGACAAATGTAAGGATGTAGAGGCTAATCACACTAGGGGTAAGATAGATACAGCCTACATGAGAATTAAAGACACCTCTGGAGAAAGGAGAACCACTTGCATGAATATCGAGAGCTTGGATGGAGACCCAGTTCTAAGCAAAGAAGGGAAAGCAGAAAGGTGGAAGGAGTATATAGAGGGTCTACGCAAGGTCGATGTACTTGAGGACAATGTTATGAAAATGGAAGAGGAAGTAGATGAAGATGAAATGGGAGATACGATACTGCGTGAAGAGTTTGACAGAGCACTGAAAGACCTGAGTCGAAACAAGACCCCGGTAGTAGTCAGCATTCCATTAGAACTACTGACGGCCTTGGGAGAGCCGGTCCTGACAAAACTCTACCATCTGGTGAGCAAGATGTATGAGACAGGCGAAATTCCCTCAGACTTCAAGAAGAATATAATAATTCCGATTCCAAAGAAAGCAGGTGTTGACAGATGTGAAAATTACCGAACTATCAGTTTAATAAGTCACAGCTGCAAAATACTAATGCGAATTATTTACAGACAAATGGAAAAACTGGTAGAAGCCGACCTCGGGGAAGATCAGTTTGGATTCCGTATAAATGTTGGAACACGTGAGGCAATACTTACCCTACGACGTATCTTAGAAGAAAGATTAAGGAAAGGCAACCCTACGTTTCTAGCATTTGTAGACTTAGAGAAATCATTTGACAATGTTGACTGGAATACTCTCTTTCAAATTCTGAAGGAGGCAGGGGTAAAATACAGGGAGCGAAACGCTATTTACAATTTGTACAGAAAGCAGATGGCAGTTATAAGAGTCGAGGGACATGAAAGGGAAGCAGTGGTTGAGAAGGGAGTGAGACTGGGTTGTAGCCAATCCCCGATGTTATTCAATCTGTATATTGAGCAAGCAATAATGGAAACAAAAGAAAAGTTCGGAGTAGGTATTAAAATCCATGGAGAAGAAATAAAAACTTTGAGGTTCGCCGATGACATTGTAATGCTATCAAAGAGAGCAAGGGACCTGTAAAAGCAATTTAAGGGAATGGACAGTGTCTTGAAAGGAGGGTATAAGATGAACATCAACAAAGGCAAAACGAGGATAATGGAATGTAGTCGAATTAAGTCGGGTGATGCTGAGTGAATTAGATTAGGAAATGAGATACTGAAAGTAGTAAAGGAGTTGTGCTGTTTGGGGAGCAAAATAACTGATGATGGTCGAAGTAGAGAGGATATAAAATGTAGACTGGCAATGGCAAGGAAAGCGTTCCTGAAGAAGAAAAATTTGTTAACATCGAGTTGTTGTTGTTGTTGTGGTCTTCAGTCCTGAGACTGGTTTGATACAGCTCTCCATGCTACTCTATCCTGTGCAAGCTTCTTCATCTCCCAGTATCTACTGCAACCTACATCCTTCTGAATCTGCTTAGTGTATTCATCTCTTGGTCTCCCTCTACGATTTTTACCCTCCACACTGCCCTCCAATGCTAAATTTGTGATCCCTTGATGCCTCAAAACATGTCCTACCAACCGATCCCTTCTTCTAGTCAAGTTGTGCCACAGACTTCTCTTCTCCCCAATCCTATTCAGTACCTCCTCATTAGTTACGTGATCTACCCACCTTATCTTCAGCATTCTTCTGTAGCACCACATTTCAAAAGCTTCTATTCTCTTCTTGTCCAAACTAGTTATCGTCCATGTTTCACTTCCATACATCGCTACACTCCGTACAAATACTTTCAGAAACGACTTCCTTACACTTAAATCTGTACCCGATGTTAACAAATTCCTCTTCTCGAGAAACGCTTTCCTTGCCATTGCCAGTCTACATTTTATATCCTCTCTACTTCGACCATCATCGGTTATTTTACTCCCTAAATAGCAAAACTCCTTTACTACTTTAAGTGTCTCATTTCCTAATCTAATTCCCTCAGCATCACCCGACTTAATTTGACTGCATTCCATTATCCTCGTTTTGCTTTTATTGATGTTCATCTTATATCCTCCTTTCAAGACACTGTCCATTCCGTTCAACTGCTCTTCCAAGTCCTTTGCTGTCTCTGACAGAATTACAATGTCATCGGCGAACCTCAAAGTTTTTACTTCTTCTCCATGAATTTTAATACCTACTCCGAATTTTTCTTTTGTTTCCTTTACTGCTTGCTCAATATACAGATTGAATAACATCGGGGAGAGGCTACAACCCTGTCTTACTCCTTTCCCAACCACTGCTTCCCTTTCATGTCCCTCGACTCTTATAACTGCTATCTGGTTTCTGTACAAATTGTAGATAGCCTTTCGCTCCCTGTATTTTACCCCTGCCACCTTTAGAATTTGAAAGAGAGTATTCCAGTCAACATTGTCAAATGATTTCTCTAAGTCTACAAATGCTAGAAACGTAGGTTTGCCTTTTCTTAATCTTTCTTCTAAGATAAGTCGTAAGGTCAGTATTGCCTCACGTGTTCCAACATTTCTACGGAATCCAAACTGATCTTCCCCGAGGTCGGCTTCTACCAGTTTTTCCATTCGTCTGTAAAGAATTCGCGTTAGTATTTTGCAGCTGTGACTTATTAAACTGATAGTTCGGTAATTTTCACATCTGTCAACACCTGCTTTCTTTGGGATTGGAATTATTATATTCTTCTTGAAGTCTGAGGGTATTTCGCCTGTCTCATACATCGTGCTCACCAGATGGTAGAGTTTTGTCAGGACTGGCTCTCCCGAGGCCATCAGTAGTTCAAATGGAATGTTGACTACTCCCGGGGCCTCGTTTCGACTCAGGTCTTTCAGTGCTCTGTCAAACTCTTCACGCAGTATCTTATCTCCCATTTCGTCTTCATCTACATCCTCTTCCATTTCCTTAATATTGTCCTCAAGTACATCGCCCTTGTATAAACCCTCTATATACTCCTTCCACCTTTCTGCCTTCCATTCTTTGCTTAGAACTGGGTTGCCATCTGAGCTCTTGATATTCATACAAGTGGTTCTCTTCTCTCCAAAGGTCTCTTTAATTTTCCTGTAGGCAGTATCTATCTTACCCCTAGTGAGACAAGCCTCTACATCCTTACATTTGTCCTCTAGCCATCCCTGCTTAGCCATTTTGCACTTCCTGTCGATATCATTTTTGAGACGTTTGTATTCCTTTTTGCCTGCTTCATTTACTGCATTTTTATATTTTCTCCTTTCATCAATTAAATTCAATATTTCTTCTGTTACCCAAGGATTTCTATTAGCCCTCGTCTTTTTACCTACTTGATCCTCTGCTGCCTTCACTATTTCATCCCTCATAGCTACCCATTTTTCTTCTACTGTGTTCCTTTCCCCCATTCCTGTCAATTGTTCCCTTATGCCCTCCCTGAAACTCTCTACAACCTCTGGTTCTTTCAGTTTATCCAGGTCCCATCTCCTTAAATTCCCACCTTTTTGCAGTTTCTTCAGTTTCAATCTGCAGTTCATAACCAATAGATTGTGGTCAGAATCCACATCTGCCCCAGGAAATGTCTTACAATTTAAAACCTGGTTCCTAAATCTCTGTCTTACCATTATATAATCTATCTGATACCTTTTAGTATCTCCAGGAGTCTTCCAGGTATACAACCTTCTTTTATGATTCTTGAACCAAGTGTTGGCTATGATTAAGTTATGCTCTGTGCAAAATTCTACAAGGCGACTTCCTCTTTCATTCCTTTCCCACAATCCATATTCACCTACTATGTTTCCTTCTCTCCCTTTTCCTACTGACGAATTCCAGTCACCCATGACTATTACATTTTCGTCTCCCTTCACTACCTGAATAATTTCTTTTATCTCGTCATACATTTCATCTATTTCTTCATCATCTGCAGAGGTAGTTGGCATATAAACTTGTACTACTGTAGTAGGCATGGGCTTTGTGTCTATCTTGGCCACAATAATGCGTTCACTATGCTGTTTGTAGTAGCTAACCCCACTCCTATTTTTTTATTCATTATTAAACCTACTCCTGCATTACCCCTATTTGATTTTGTATTTATAACCCTGTAATCACCTGACCAAAAGTCTTGTTCCTCCTGCCAACGAACTTCACTAATTTCCACTATATCTAACTTTAACCTATCCATTTCCCTTTTTAAATTTTCTAACCTACCTGCCCGATTAAGGGATCAGACATTCCACGCTCCGATCCGTAGAACGCCAGTTTTCTTTCTCCTGATAACGACGTCCTCCTGAGTAGTCCCCGCCCGGAGATCCGAATGGGGGACTATTTTACCTCCGGAATATTTTACCCAAGAGGACGCCATCATCATTTAATCATACAGTAGAGCTGCATGTCCTCGGGAAAACTTACGGCTGTAGTTTCCCCTTGCTTTCAGCCGTTCGCAGTACCAGCACAGCAAGACCGTTTTGGTTAATGTTACAAGGCCAGATCAGTCAATCATCCAGACTGTTGCCCCTGCAACTACTGGAAAGGCTGCTGCCCCTCTTCAGGAACCACATGTTTGTCTGGCCTCTCAACCGATACCCCTCCGTTGTGCTTGCACCTACGGTACGGCCATCTGTATCGCTGAGGCACGCAAGCCTCCCCACCAACGGCAAGGTCCATGGTTCATGGGGGGAGTTAACATCGAGTATAGATTTAAATGTCAGGAAGTCGTTTCTGAAAGTATTTGTATGGAGCGTAGCCATGTATGGAAGTGAAACATGGACGATAAATAGTTAAGACAAGACTAGAATAGAAGCTTTCCAAATGTGGTGCTACAGAAGAATGCTGAAGATTAGATGGGTAGATCACATAACTAATGAGAAGGTACTGAATTGGATTGAGAGAAGAGAAGTTTGTGGCACAACTTGATCAGAAGAAGGGATCGGTTGGTAGGACATGTTCTGAGGCATCCGGGGATCACCAATTTAGTATTGGAGAGCAGCGTGGAGGGTAAAAATCGTAGAGGGAGACCAAGAGATGAATACACTAAGCAGATTCAGAAGGATGTAGGCTGCAGTACGTACTGGGAGATGAAGAACCTTGCACAGGATAGCGTAGCATGGAGAGCTGCATCAAACAAGTCTCAGGACTGAAGACCACAACAACAACAACAACAACAACAAGTTGATATCTTCGTATCAGTGAGATTTCCTTCACGCTAATTTGTGTATGTAGGTAATTTAGTAATGCATGGAACGCAAAACATAACAACTATTTTGTTAATCAAGTAGTAAAATAATTAAAAACAAACATTGTCCTTACGATACATGTAGCTGTCTGCTTTATTACCGCTCTGAGCGGTAATGTCGCTCCATCTATCAAACGGTGACAATTTTCGCACCAGGAAGTGTCGCGACTGTATATTTATTAGACGGTGACTACACTGTCGAACACTGAGGAAACTTGAGCCCGAAGTTCAAAACAAAAGTCGTGGAATGATCAATCAACACATTGTCTTTCTTCATGACACCACAAGTCCCCATTCTTCTCGTGTCACTCAAAAACCTATACATCTACTCGGCTGGGAGCAGTTCCACTGTAGAGACCCGACCTCCTCTATTCTACTAACACCTGTTCTTGAACACTCAAAAGTGTGTGTGAAATCTTATGGGACTTAACTGCTAACGTTATCAGTCCCTAAGCTTACACACTGTATAAGCTAAATTATCGCCGGCCGGAGTGGCCGTGCGGTTCTAGGCGCTACAGTCTGCAACCGAGCGACGGCTACGGTCGCAGGTTCGAATCCTGCCTCGGACATGGATGTGTGTGGTGTCCTTAGGTTAGTTAGGTTTAATTAGTTCTAAGTTCTAGGCGACTGATGACCTCAGAAGTTAAGTGGCATGGTGCTCAGAGCCATTTGAACCATTATCCTAAATTATCCTAAGGACAAACACATACACCCATGCCCGAGGGACGACTCGAACCTCCACCGGGACCAGCCGCAAAGTCTCTTGAACCTCAAGCATTATTTTGGAGTAAGGAACTTTGACAGCCATGACGACGCAAAAAACGGTATTCAGTAGTGCCTGTCTTCAGCGGCATCATTCTATGAAAAGGGCATAGAACATTTGGTATCCGGCTGTAACAAATTTCTGATCAGTGGTGCAAACTATGTTAAAATGTAGTTTGAGAAATACTGTTACGTGTAAAAATAAGTTTAGTCTGAAAAAAAAATTTTTTTTTATCAGTGCTTTTTTCCAGAACGGTACTTACTTTCCTTAAATGCCTTGTACATTTATGTATCAAGAACGCAAATGACCTCAGATTAGGAATGAATCTTAGTAAAGAGACAGCCAACGGCCTCGCCGCAGTGGTAGCACCAGTTCCCACGAGATCACGGAAGTTGAGCACTGCCGCGCTGCACACCGGGATGAGTGACCGTCCGCTCTGCCGAGCCCTGTTGGCAAGTGGGCTGCACTCACTCCTCGTGAGGCCCACTGAGGAGCTGCTCTTGATTGGGAAGTAGCGGCTCCCGTCACGAAAACTGACAACGGACGAGGGAGCGGTCTGCTGACCACATGCCCCTCCGTATCCGCATCTCGTGACGCCTGTGGGCTAAGGATGACACGCCGGTCGGACGTTGACATTCGGCCTCCAAAGCCTGCTCGGACGGTGTTTTTAGTAAACAAAAAACTACATAGTTAATAACAGTGACATCAAAGTGCAATTAAAAGGCAGTGTGTAACCATTAGGTGCCATATTTAAGTTACATGCAATGTAATAACCATCATAGAACGCTAACGCTATAATTCTGTTTAAGATACTTATGAAATATAATAATATTCGTAAGATATTCGAAGGATGTAACGTAAATGTTGCCTTAGATGAAAAATTAACTGAAATGTTCAGATATTTTAAATAATAAGCAGCACAACGGAAAGAAAAGTGCACTTATGTTCCCCCTGGAATAGCACCTGTTTATTCGCAAGCCACGAAATACCTATAGTGCCAAGTGTATTGTTAGTCTGTTATGCGCGCTATGGGAGACTTCTGCATACTAAATATGTTAATGGTGCAGCCTTGGGGACTTTAGGAAGCACAACAACTCAGTCTAAACGCGGCATAGCGAAAAGCAGGACGGCGGAATTCAAGGACAAATGTTTAAAAATACATAAGGATCTCACGAGAGAAAATGTAAAGTGTGAGCTGCTTTTGCATATGTTGCTACTGTCTTTGTCGCCACATCACTGTCGTCTCTACCTGCTACTGTCATAAGAATGAATCAAACCGCCTTTTTTCCCTTCGGTGTATCTGTCTCCAGGCCACTCCACTTATGACTCCAAACTGTAATGGGTGTGAGAAGTGTGTTTGCAGGGACACAATCGATATGAAGGTAACAATCTGTACAGGGCTATTACAAATGATTGAAGCGATTTCATAAATTCACTGTAGCTCCATTCATTGACATATGGTCACGACACACTACAGATAGGTAGAAAAACTCATAAAGTTTTGTTCGACTGAAGCCGCACTTCAGGTTTCTGCCACCAGAGCGCTTGAGAGCGCAGTGAGACAAAATGGCGACAGGAGCCGAGAAAGCGTATGTCGTGCTTGAAATGCACTCACATCAGTCAGTCAGTGCAACGACACTTCAAGACGAAGTTCAACAAAGATCCACCAACTGATAACTCCATTCGGCGATGGTATGCGCAGTTTAAAGCTTCTGGATGCCTCTGTAAGGGGAAATCAACGGGTCGGCCTGCAGTGAGCGAAGAAACGGTTGAACGCGTGCGGGCAAGTTTCACGCGCAGTGATGTGAAAGATTCAGTGTTTAAACCTCCTCTACCAAGAATCGTGCCAGAACTACGAGCTCGCATCAACAATGCTTTCGAACTCATTGATGGGGACATGCCGCGCCGAGTGTGAGAGGAACTTGATTATCGGCATGATGTCTGCCGAATCACTAAAGGGGCACATATCGAACATTTGTGAATGCCTAAAAAAGCTTTTTGAGTTTATGTATGTGTGTGCAAAGCATTGTGAAAATATCTCAAATAATAAAGTTATTGTAGAGCTGTGAAATCGCTTCAATCATTTGTAATAACCCTGTATAAGTAAACAGCTATGCCCAAACCCGATGCCACTTGCAGGTTACTATCTAATGGCTTTCAAAGACACCAAAAATATGATTTTTAACTCTCGTAATTTTTCTCGTAATTGTTAATCAAATTTAAAATGTTGTTGTTATCTGCTCATTCAGATGTATAACTTGATGTTAAAAGTTTAATACAAGAAGACAAGTAGGCCGCAACGGCAGAAGCTGCATGTTTGTGTTGTGGCAGCATGACTGGCAGGTTTCATTCATTCAGTATTTGAGAATGAGGGCACTTAGTGACTTCCTGCAAAATTTACCCTTAATTTCTTCTTCTTGTTTTTGAGTTCAGGCTATCTAAGGACCACGCGCCAATTTGAATGCTTCATCCTTTATTCTTCTTTCTTCTTCCTTCAGTAATATTTCATCTTCTCACTATGTATCCTTTTTCTCTCCTCTGACCATTTTCAACCGTGTTCTTCTCCATCCTGCCTTAGAATCCTACCGTTTTTAACACTGTCATCCTAAACATCTTTCTTTCTGTTGCACCTTTTTTACTTCTTGAACCCAGGCTATTGTTTACCACGCATAATTACAGATCATTACGAAATTTTTTACCGCTGACACCCTGAGAAACGGTCAACTTATCTTTGAAATGTACAGTTAAGGATGGGTTTCCCGAGCGGTTGTGAAATATTCCCTAACAACTGGATCACTGTGCCCCTCGAGGCTTTCCCAGCAGATACGTTCAACATATGGCTATCGAGTCTGCCGCGTAATCTCGCGTTGTAGACCTTTCAGTACTTCTCCGAGGCAACTGGTCGACATTGTCACGTGGCGCCTAGTCTTTACTACAGATAAGTAGCAACTGCCAGCAACCGCACTGCTACGGTCTGTGGTGGTGGTTTCGTCTGAAAATCGTGCACGCGCCAGCTGGCTGGCAAGTTGCCTGCAGCCGGGTGTCGGTAGGACGCTCATACTGTAAGCGTAAAGTGAGGCACTGTATGTTAGCCAGACATACTATGCGGTGCAAGACAGATGTGATGAACACCGTCGTCTTACAAGTCTGGGCCAACCGAATAAATCTGCAACAGTCATGTGTTGCCTTACTACAGGAAACCGCATGTGCGCGGGAAGACAAAAAAAAATTATATCCTAAATTTAGCTCAAATGGTTCAAATGGCTCTGAGCACTATGGGACTTGACATCTGAGGTCATCAGTCCCCTAGAACTTAGTGTGGTGTCACCGCCAGACACCACACTTGCTAGGTGGTAGCTTTTAAATCGGCCGCGGTCCGCTAGTATACATCGGACCCGCGTGTCGCCACTGTCAGTGATGGCAGACCGAGCGCCGCCACACGGCAGGTCTAGAGACACTTACTAGCACTCGCCCCAGTTGTACAGCAGACGTTGCTAGCGATGCTACCCTGACAAATACGCTCTCATTTGCCGAGACGATAGTTAGCGTAGCCTTCAGCTACGTCAGTTGCTACGACCTAGCAAGGCGCCATTACCAATTGATATTGAAATATTATCAGCATGTACAGTAACAAGAGCGACGTTCTACAATTGTGGATTAAAGTTAAGTATTATATCAACTACGTACTTTATTTGCTACTGTTAATTCCCTTAACTGTTCCAGATCTTACGCCAGCCTGCGTGAGATTAATCGGGTGCCTTTCGTTAGAACTACTTAAACCTAACTAACCTAAGGACATCACAAACATCCATGCCCGAGGCAGGATTCGAACCAGTGACCGTAGCGGTCGCGCGCTTCCAAACAGAAGCGCCTAGAACCGCTCGGCCACACCGGCCGGCCCTAAATTTCGTCATTCTGTAACTGTGTGATAAAGGAGGCAATACGAATTCGCACGGAGAATAAGCTAATAAATAACTCGGGATTCTAATTAAATACTGCCTGGAACCGTGCGCCTGCCACCAGTAGATGTGGAGAGAGACAGAAACTTCCGACTACGGCTACACCGCAACGTAGTGGCGTATCGAGCCAATTAACAACTTCGGTTTGGCTCCCACCCACAGTGACTCTTCGTCGCACGCGCGGCTTTCAAATGAGGTCAACGTGCGCACACGAACAGCTGTTACTTGCCAGCAGTAACCATTCGGCACCACCAGAAAATGTCCTCGCCGTAATTTTGTGGGATACACTAAACGAAATGCGGCAGCAGACGTAACGGCCGTACGATGCACTCGTTCATTTCTGGTATCGAAATGAAGCTCTATGCTACGTAACACTCACAAAAGCTACCAACCGCAGCACATTCCACGTTTAAGAGAACAGCTGCTGTCCGTGGTGATCCGACAAAATAAAAATACAACAAACACGATACGAAGCCGTTATAACCCGGTATACGCCGCTTCTATACTCATGAACGCTTGGATAGATAAATGTTCATTTCATGACGATTATTTTTTACATACGATCCCCCGAGAGCATGTAGATTTTATGACGGACTTCCAATAAGTAAGGCAATACATTTTTTAAGGTTAGTTTTATTCAGTGTTTCAATACACCATATTATTCCCCACTGTTTTGGCTAAAAAGCCCTATTTGTCAACATAATCTCCGCTCAATACGACAGTCTTACGGCACCTTACTGGGAGGGTCTGAAAGCGCGCGCGGTGCTTCTTGCTGTATCAGTAAGTTCCCCATCATCAGTGTACTGATTCCTGTGGAGTGAACGTTCATTGGGCCTCACAGGTGGAAGTCGGAAAGTACAACATCCGGGCCATAGGGTTGATGAGGAAGAATGTGTGAGGCCTTGCGTTGTCGTAGAGAAGGAGAAGTTCGTCTGCATTCTTGTGGCGACGAACACGCTGAAGTCGTTGCTTCAGTTTCCTGAGGGTACCACCAGACACTTCAGAGATGATTCTACACAACGAGGGGGACGTCAAACAGAATAACCCATTCATAGTCCCAGAAGACGGTCACCATGACTCTAGTGGCAGAAGGTGCGGCTTTGAACTTTTTTTCCGGACGAGAGGTGGTGTGGCGCAAGTCTGCGGATTGCCTTTTGTTTCCGGTTCGGAGTGATGCAGCCGGTTTTCATCACCTGCCACGGTTTTCGACAAAAAACTGTTACGATCAACACGTAATGCGCAAGCATTTTCGCACAGACTGTCCTTCGTTACTATTTATGGTCTGTTAGATGGCGAGGAACGCAGTGTTCACTCACCTCTGAGTACCACAACTGGCAGTCGAATGCGTCAGCACTGCCAACAAAGGCGTTAAAGCGCGGAGCGAGGTGTCAGATTGTGATCCGCCGATCACCTCGAGTAAGAGTGTTCACTCGTTCCAACACTGCTATGTGTACCCGTTTTGACATTTTCTACAGTTGATTGACGTTAATGATCAGTTATAAGAGAAAGTATCTAGGAAGTGTTCTTTAGGGGACAAAAGCGTATGTATTCTTTGGCGGGCGGAAGGCGATTATCTCTGGTGATTGTTGACAGCGTAACCATTCCATCTTGAAACAACTGCATTCTGAGACCATTTACAATATAACCACATAATTTCCGCTGTTGAGATGACGATCTCACCTTTTGCAGGAGCAATTATGTCCAAATCTTCAATTTTTATAGCCTTCAGCCCTCCAACTTGTGTTCTGTGGAATGTCTGTATGTTATTTTTTCCGTCTTCACTAACAAATTGAGCTGAGGGACGATGATTAAACTTTTTAATATTTTTCTGAGGAAGCAATGCATCATGAGGAGTAACGCACATTATACCTCCCATTGCATGAAAAGTACCAGTTCCATCTAGGGTGTTTACATTGAAATCTGCATTATCAAACACAAATTGGCATAATGCGTCACTTCGTTGTCTTTCGTTGTCAAGCTGAAGGACTGAAGACACTTCTAATAGGGCAGCTTCTGTATAAGATGTTGCAAAGCCAAGGGAAGACAAAACCTGGATGAGATGTTTTGAACCAAACTTCCGGTACAAGTATGCACTAATAGCAGTCAAAAGCGGTGAAATAAATGAACGTGGCCTGGCAGCACTTATGGGTGCATGAGCAAGAGAAACACATATTTTCCCCCATTTTCTGGGAGACCGCTTGTCTTTCAAAATTATAGTTTCAAAGAGCAATCTTACATATTATGGTATGACAGACTCTACGTCACACAAAAAATTATCGGAGGGAGGGTACTGTTTTACATCGTACACTACTGATCTTATACCGTCTAATATGATATTTGCAGCTGCTTTGACGATTCGTAGTCTTTCTTGCTGAGGATCTGAATTTCTTTTGGTGTTCCAATTTTCATGAGTAGTTGGTGCCCAACATTCTTGAAACATACAACTGCTGGCTTTGAAGCTGTTTCAGCTATCACCACATTGTCACCATATTTCTGGAGAAGGCGAGCCTTGACAGTTCGAATATCCGGACGAAGTGATGTGGGTATTTGCTCTAACAGATCGTCCATAGAAAACTGACATTGGTTTCCAGGTGGGGAAATATAGCCTCCATGCCTTCATCTACTTGTGTCGCAGGTCGGTAACCTCGTTTCTGTCCAGTAGCTGAAACACGGTGAAAGAACTTTCTGTAGCAATATCTGTGGTAACACCCATCTGCAGCAACCAAATCATTTACATTTTGAATCCACTGTATCCCTTGTTGACAAAATTCATCACCACGTCGTTTAGCCTGTTCTAATACTGTCGATTGCACTTCCAATTTCATTACTTTGTAAACAAAATTTCGTTTGGCGTATGGCAATCTTAACTGCTTGGTTAAAAAGTCATCAGAATTCCCTTTAGCACATAAGAAGCATTTATCTTTGAAATTGAACTTACCTTTTTCCTGCGACCGACGTAGCACGCCTGTTGGTTCCTGAGGATGTCGAAGGCTAGCTGCTATCATTCTCTCATTAATGTACTTCTTGTAGCATGCTTCATGCACCAGCACTTCACTGAGCGTTTAAAAAAAAATAATAACTGGTATGAGCAGACTTCCTGCGTCTAGCACTACAATCGATAAATGTGCTCAGTCCTTTCTTTTTCACATTGCGTCCACCACTCGCCACAGTTTTTTCGCAAATGAGACACAAGTTCATGTCAGACATACTCATTTTCAGTACCACAACATATACTGAATCGAAGCGACTCCAAAGTGTAGGACCCTTATTGTTGTGTGCTAATAGCTGTCAGCGCACTGTGAACAATCACCAGAGATAATTGCCTTCCGCCCACCAAAGAATAAATACGCTTTTGTCCCCTAAACAACAATTTCTACATACTTTTTCTTATAACTGATCATTAACGTCAATCTACTGAGGAAAATGTATGGCAACTGCATACAATCGTATTACATATTGTAACACCAATAAACTTCACGCAATCCGACGTGAATGTGTTCGTAGTTACTGAATATGATGCTGTTTTCCTAGCCCTGCAGCAGAGTGAGATGGTAAATTCCAATTAACAACATGATGAGTAATATGTTTATACTACACAAATAGAAACTGAAACAACAGTGTTCAAAAATTAGGTAATTTGCCACTTTGCTCAATATTTGAAAAATTGGTATTTTTTGACGCGCTGTAGCGGCTTAGATACTGGGAGTAGAAAAAAATGGTAAGAATCAAATTTGTAGAGAATTTTGTGGTCTTTAAAAAAGAAAATAGACGTCAAAGCGATAGGGGCAAATAAAACTGAGATATTTTGAAAAAACTGAAAATAGTCCGAAATTTTCGAAGTTTTTTGACTGCAGAAAGTTTTCCCAAGAGAAATTTTGTTGGCAGAACTTGGTTTTCTAACCTTTCCAACAATATGAACGAGTTAAAAATATAAAATCTTCTACCCCCACCTTTTGCAAGGTGCAGGCTTTTTTCCGGACAGTTTCACTGGACTAATGGAGCAACTCAGTTGTTTCGCCATAGGCACGGGTTACCAGGTAGATGCCGTGTTTCTTGACTTTCGCAAGGCGTTAGATACAGTTCCCCACAGTCGTTTAATCAACAAAGTAAGAGCACATGGACTATCAGACCAATTGTCTCATTGGATTCAAGACTTCCTAGATAACACAACACAGCATGTCATTCTCAATGGAGAGAAGTCTTCCGAAGTAAGAGTGATTTCAGGTGTTGCGCAGGGGAGTGTCGTAGGACCGTTGCTATTCACAATTTACATAAATGACCTTGTGGGTAACATCGGAAGTTCACTGACTCTTTTTGCGGATGATTCTGTAGTATATCGAGAGGTTGTAACAATGGAAAATTGTATTCAAATGGAGGAGGATCTGCAACGAATTGACGCATGGTGCAGGGAATGACAATTTAATCTCATTGTGGACAAGCGTAATGTGATGCGAATACATAGAAAGAATAATCATTTATCGTTTAGCTACAATATAGCAGATCAGCAAATGGAAGCAGTTAGTTCTATAAATTATCTGGGAGTAGACATTAGGAGTGATTTAAAATGGAATGACCATAGCCGGCTGCGGTGGCCGAGCGGTTCTAGGCGCTACAGTCTCGAAGCGCGCGACCGCTACGGTCGCAGGTTCGAATCCTGCCTCGGGCATTGATGTGTGTGATGCCCTTAGGTTAGTTAGATTTAATTAGTTCTAAGTTGTAGGGGACTGATGACCTGAGAACTTAAGTGCCATAGTGCTCAGAGCCATTTGAACCATTTGGAACGACCATATAAAATTAATCGTCAGTAAAGCAGATGCCAGACTGAGATTCATTGGAAGAATCCTAAGGAAATGCAGACCGAAAACAAGGGAAGTAGGTTACAGTACGCTTGTTCGCCCACTGCTTGAATACTGCTCACCGGTGTGGGATCCGTACCAGATAGGGTTGACAGAAGAGATAGAGAAGACCCAACGGAGAGCAGCGCGCTTCGTCAAAGGATCATTTAGTAATCGCGAAAGCGTTACGGAGATGATAGATAAACTCCCGTGGAAGAAGCTGCAGGAGAGACGCTCAGTAGCTCGGTACGGGCTTTTGTTGAAGTTTCGAGAACAAAGCTTCACCGAGGAGTCAAGCAGTATATTGCTTCCTCTTACGTACATCTCGCAAAGAGGATAAAATCGGAGAGATTAGAGCCCACACAGAGGCATACCGACAATCTTTCTTTCCACGAACATTACGGGACTGGAATAGAAGGGAGAACCGATAGAGGTACTGAAGGTACCCTCCGCCACACACCATCAAGTGGCTTGCAGAGTATGAATGTAGATGTAGAAGTGTGACAGGTGACACCATCCCGCTGAAACTACAATTCTAGAATGTCCATTCCACTGAAACGGGGCCACACTAAACCTGCTATCGTCCACACGGCATCGGCTCCTATCAAGTGTCACAGCCTGTCCTGCTTCATCACCATTAAAACAAAATTGGGCAGGTGCGAATACGACTCGAAAACTGAAGATTCCGTAAAAACTTAACTATGTGTATAGATAGCTCGTCAATACCGGGAATCTATTCCGGCAAGATGTCAGCCTGGAAATCCCAAAACCGTATAAAAATCTCCACATTAGTTCCTGAGCCAAGCCTGAACATACAAGGAGCGAGCAAGGGACTATATCTATGTGGAGAGAAAATATGTAATAAAATATTTTTATTTACTTATTAAAACGACAAGAAATACAAAAAGAAGCATGGAGCAGACTTCAGCTTACATATGGAGAGAGATAAGATTTAATAATTTTTTTTGTATTTACATATTTGTATTTCCTTATTTATTTATTTAAAACATGACTACAACTTACATTTTATGTTACGTACAGTAAAGTTCGTCTATTATGCTTTTAACGGATGATTAATTCAATGTGCTTTCTAACGGCAAAAGATATTTTTTTATGATTTATATTTACAATATGAAAATTTTCGGACTTCTTTTTTATTTCCTTGTGTTGTGAAACCTTGCTCCTTGCTGAATTTCATGATTCTAGACCAACGGGACGTACATTACAGGTTTACATGAGTGATTTTGCGAGTATAAAAACATGTGACATAGATAGTAGTATCCTTTGACTACAGGAACTGAGAAGCTTAAAGCTTTTACACGCCAAGGGACCATCTATCTTAGTTTGTGACACAAATTTGAACTGAATACATCTACGTGTTGCTGAGAAAAAGGTTTCTTAACGGTCGACAGAGAGACCGACAGACAGATCCACAACAAAGCGATTCTACAACGATTCTGCTTTTGCCGATTGAGTCATGGAACCCTAAAGGAGCGCCTTTTGATGCAGCCCAGCCAAAGGCCTTACGAAACCGTGCGTTTCTCGAACCATGCAGAGATTTTCTGTCCCCTTGATACCGCAGTTCCATTTAGTCATAAATCCATTTACTTGGAAGTACGCCCCTTCACTAAAGACGATCTCTCTCGCAGAACTGTCGTGTTTCTGTCGTCTTATAAGAAACCATTGATCAAAATCTTATGTTCAGTTCTTGGGAACGTCGAAGACCTGACTACACTGGAGTAACAGGCACTCTATCAGGAATCACTGCAATGTTTTGCACAGAACGAGAACGCGCAGAATCCTTTAATGTTTTTTATTGAACCCACTTCATTGACGTCTCCGTACTGCTGATTCATTCGCTGTTTCATTGCGCTCCATAACGGAAAGAATTCTAAAAATTGCTGCATACTTTCTCCGTTCCGATAAAATTAGCTCATGCTGCGAAATAATAAAATGATGCAGTGTTGGGCACATAAGAAATACAAATTCAGACTGAAGCAAGAATCTGATAGTTTTGGAAAGCAGGAGTTATATGTAAAATACGGTGAACCAATGAACAAAAAACTGGTATTTCTTATAAATAATTATTACAACAGTCTGAGTTACAGTTACTAAAACTTGACGTGCCTAAAACATGATATAAACAATAATTTAGTGCGTCATATGTGTATAATATTAAAACGATTGTCAAGAATAGTGTACATGATAAATTTTCAGAACATTAGAGACCCGATTAAAGAACACAGATCACAAAGAAATAGACTCTAATTAAAAGAGGATGCACCACGTAGGAATTAACCGATAGGATGGTAATCATATATGTGATTTGCATGTACTGCCAAATACACGAATACAATTTCAGAAAAAGTGAATGAATTATTCAAGGGATAGGGCTACACAAACTTAGCAAGCCAATGACGCGTTGTATGAAGATGGTATATATTCTTTCGGACATATCCGAAAAAACAGATACCGTTGATGACCATGGAGCTCTCTTAGAATGAAATGCCACCGAGGGCACAGAGGACAGTGCGACTGCACGGATTTATCCCTTGCACGATCCCCGTGAGACCCACATTCCCAACTTAATGTCCACACACTACATTCGTAGTGTCCCTGCCCATTACACTCATTACAGACGGCAGACAATCTTACCGAGTCCCGTTAGAGTTCGGGCAATGCGTGTACATCCAGCCTAGAAGAAGGAGGTCAACGGCCGGTTAGCCTTAACTATATGAAGATGGTATCTGTTCTTTCGGTCATGTCCGAATGTGGATCTCACGGGGATCGTGAAAGGGATAAATTCCTGCAGGCGCACTATCCTCTGTGCCCTCGGTGGCTCAGATTGATAGAGTGTCTGCCATGTAAGCAGTACATCCCTGGATCGAGTCCCGATCGGGGCACACATTTTCAGCTGTCCCCTTTGATGTACACCAACGCCTCTCGACAGCTTAGGGTCTTGATTTAATTATCATTTCACAATAACGCGTTGGTCCACCTCTGTCCCTTGTGCAAGCAGTTATTCAGTTTTGTATTGATTGACAGAGTTGTTGGATGTCCTCATGCCTAATTACGAGTATATCCAATTGGAGCGTTAGATCGTCAAAATCACGAGATGGTTGGAGGAACCTGACCGTAATCCTGCAAACTTTCTCCAATTGGGAGAGGTTCGGTGACCTTGTTGGTGAAGGTAGGGTTTGACGAGCACGAAATCAACCAGTAGAAACTCTTGCCGTGTGCAGAACGGCACTGCCTTGCTGAAATGTAAGCTCAGGCTGGCTTCGTCATGAAGGGCAACAAAATGGGGCGTAGAATGTCATCTACTTGCCGCACTGTTGTAAGGCAAGTCGAGGATGCAACCAAAGATGTCCTGCTATGAAAACAAATGGCGCCGCAGACCACCACTCCTGGTTGTCGGGCTGTACTGCAGGTCTGGAGTATCCAGACACGTGGTCGCGGGTCATCGGGGATCAGTACTGAAGACAGTTGCCCTCGATGCAATGAGATTCCAGGCCGAGGACGTGTCTGGACACGCCCCAGACAGCGGTGGGTTAATATCCTGAATGTCGCGTGCCATATGCTAATTGGACACAATTTGGCAAGATATCCCTCATGAGGACATCCAATACCTCTGGCAATCAATGCCAAGCCGAACTACTATTTGCGTAAGAGCCAGAGGTTCAAGAACGCTTTATTGATCTGCTCAGTTTGTGAAGGTCTTTCTCTGGAATAAATCACCCACACTTTCTATAATAGTAATGATTTATTATTTGTACACGTGCATAACATCTACTGATTTTCGTCCCATTCAGGTAATTCCTTCCTGGTGCGTCGCTTTTTTTCCTTTTTAGAGTGTAAATTCGAATATCTTGGAGGAACTTGAAGTAACTTTTATGGGCACCACCAGAAAAAGTCAGCTAAAATATTAAATCCCTAGAGTGACATTAAGACTTCGGTATACTCTAAGTATTTTGATGATGTACTCGGACAGCCCCACTCGGCAGCGGACCACAACTTCAGCAGCTCGCTGCACTTGTTGGCAGCGTGGCTGAGGTCTGGCGTGGCATACAAACAGAATTTTGCGTCTAGGAATCCTGCATACTAGGTTCGCTAGACAAACAATGTGTAAGTAGGCTGTTTATGTTTTCTTATTGGCAACGTTACGTAGCGCTCTATATGAAAATCACTGGCTGTGCTGTGTGCAGTCTGTGGCTAGTTTGCATTGTTGTCTGCCATTGTAGTGTTGCGCAGTGGCAGCTGGATGTGAACAGCGCGTAGCGTTGCGCAGTTAGAGGTGAGCCGCCAGCAGTGGTGGATGTGTGGAAGGAAATGGCGGAGTTTTGAAATTACATATATTATGACTTTTGATGATATTAAGGTAAATACATTGTTTGTTCTCTATTAAAATCTTTCATTTGCTAACCATCCCTATCAGTAGTTAGTGCCTTCCGTAGTTTGAATCTGTTATTTAGCTGGCAGTAGTGGCGCTCGCTGTATTGCAGTAGTTCGAGTAAGGAAGATTTTTGGTGAGGTAAGTGATTTGTGAAACGTATAGGTTAATGTTAGTCAGGGCCATTCTTTTGTAGGGATTTTTGAAAGTCAGATTGCGTTGCGCTAAAAATATTGTGTCAGTTTAAGCACAGTCGTGTATAAATGTTCAAAGGGGACGTTTCATATGTCGACCCTTAGCTGAGGATACCTCACTGGAATCTTCTGATTTTTTTCTTGTAATTTGTGTAATTAGTGTAGCTATTGTTTATTGCTAGCGCGTAATTGTAGAGAGAATCTCCTTTGTAGTTGCAACCTTTCATTGTTGTACTGTAAAACAGTTGTGGCATGCATGTAGATTTGCACCAAATATTTCGCAGCTGCGCTTGCAATTAACTACATATTATTTTCAGTGCTATGTTAATGTGTTCTCTTATTTTTGCTCTTCAAATTGTGCTTTTCTGTGTTATCGTGTGAAATATTGTGACAATAATGGCGTGTGAAAAACGTAATACTAGGCTCCAAAGTAAACTGAGAAATGACAGTGAAGACGAAAGCAGTGTGTTAGCGCCACCATGTAATGAATTAACTAATATTCAAAGTAGTAATTTGGTAACTATGCATAGGGAAATGGAGCGGGCGTCAAATAATGGTGTAGACAGTGAAACAGGTAGTGAACAGGGAAGCATTATCGATCGATCGGTCGGCAACAGCTCGCCTCAGGAATCCGAAATGACAGAACACAATATTGCAAATACTGCAATACTGTCAAAATGTGAATGTTGCTGGTGAAAATGCACTGCCAAAAAGCATAGAGAAACAGATTCCAGACACTAATACATTATTATTGCAATTAATGCAACAAATGGAACAAAATCAGAAACAAACACAGCAACAGTTAGACACAATGGAACAACACCAGAGACAAACACAGCACAGCCAGTGATGTTCATATAGAGCGCTACGTAACGTTGCCAATAAGAAAACATAAGCAGCCTACTTACAAATGGAACAAAACCCGTATTACTGAGTTTTATTACAACAAGAGAAGATGCAATAATTAACTTTGATAGATGTGTCACAAGCAAAGGGCGACACGCAAAATAATCAGTCTTCTTTGGAATAGATAGAGACAAGCCTTTTCTAAGTAGAGTTTACTATCGAAGTGGCTGACACTGAAGCTACTACCGAAGAGTGGTCCACCAGCCGGGCACGGCGGTTACGTCCTCTTCACATAGGGGCCGCTGCTGTTACGTTGCCGTCCTTGACGGAGGTCGATCAGCGTGCGATTGGCTGATCTCTTCTCATAGCCTTCTGTCCTCTTTCGTTCCCGACTGGCGTGCCGTCGCTGACTTTACGCAGTAACACAATAAACACACCTGAAGAACCTCCTGATGAATACTGTATGCACTAAATGTTTTAGGAAAATGTTTTAATTTAATTATGAATTTTGTCAGTATGTTTTATGTCTCACTGTTAGCTGTATTTTCCAAATTCCTCCTTGGTTCTGAAAGTTTCGTCTAGTGCGTCTCAGTTCTGTCTCAAAGAGCGAGAGTGAAATGCTCGTTATAAAACAAACCTTTGGTCATACGAGACAAGTGGGTGCAATTCTCTTTCTCTTCTCTGAATTCTTAATAAACTGATGGCTGAGTTTGATCACTGTACACAACTAAAACACTATCACAGTAAGAATAATAAACTTTGTGTAGAAGAGGTAATATTTGTTATTTAGAGGCCGCCTAACCAAAGGAAAAGTCGTAGGACATTGACGTTCGTTGCAGTCTACGTGAGGGATGAGATTAAAATTTACTTCTTTGCTCTAATGATTGACATGTCACAGTAAAATTAGTAGAAACTCAAACCAAATTACAACAGGGCTCTAACATTCTGAACAGGTATAAAAAAGTGTGAAAGACTGTATGGAGAAAGTGGAACAAGATTTGCTCGTCAGGGCGGCTAGCGAAATTAAAATTAACGGTAGAACAAGATAACTCGAAATACAGCCAAATTAAGCAACACAAGTTACAGGTAAGATCAGAAGGTAACGAGCTGCTGAGAATAAAGATCACTCTACTGTATTTTGCCACACATTTTTTTTTTTTTCAAATCGTCTAACATGCGCCAATCAGCACCAGACGGTGACCAGGGATGGCTCCCTCCCCATGATGTGCTGGAAATGAATGCCCAGCCTCCACGTTCACAGTTCTCCAATGCCTGCTTTCAAAAACACTGTACGTGGAGGATAAGACTCAATGCTGTTGATAATGTGAGGGACGAGAATATCTCTCATTTCATGATAAAACAGGGGAATTCCACAGAAAATCACCGCTGTTGGCACACAAAATGCATGCTGAACGCCACGAGGCTCATACCAGTCTGGAGCACCATTTCGTCGACTGGTCGGGACCTTCGTGTCAAGAGTGGAAGTGGGGTGATTCAATTAAAGTGTACAATCAAAATTTTGGAGTGAAAGCCACTGTCATTTTCACGCTGGCTGCCGTGAGGTTCTAGGCGCTGCAGTCTGGAACCGCAACACCGCTACGGTCGCAGGTTCGAATCCTGCTTCGGGCATGGATGTGTGTGATGTCCTTAGGTTAGTTAGGTTTAACTAGTTCTAAGTTCTAGGGGGACTAATGACCTTAGATGTTGAGTCCCATAGTGCTCAGAGCCATTTGAATCATTTCCCGCTGGCTGGGTGATGTCACGGTTTATCTGATGTTGATGGAGAAAAGACAAATATGCAAACTCGGTTGCTGTCTGGGGACGACTGGTAGCACGGCGCTCGCTTCCTGCAGCTGAGACCAGCCAGGCGTCGGCGCCGTCGACGATGGCGTGAAGCAGACAGCAGAGTCACTTCCGAGAGAACGCCCGTCTCCCTGAGGAGGGGCAACTCTGCTAATCAGATTCATTGGCTCCCTTCTGCCAGAAACAGGAAATTGAGGCCATACCAGTAGTGCACTACCCTAGCACGAAAAACACAAGGCTTGTCCCACGCACACAGGACCGGTACTAACAAACTAATAACCATGAGATAGCGACAGAGAATGGAACAAAATCAAATAGCGATATGAGAGGGAATGTCACAGTTTTACACTAATTGTCTTACGTCTCCCAGACAATACCCGTGTCACATCTGAAGAGACAGTGTCAGCACCTTGCTTTCCTGTTCTCACTCTCCTCCCCTCCCCATATTCTGTGATGCATGGGTCACCACAATGCAAAATGGGCTTTGTAAAATGTTTGATGCCAACATACCTACTGTTATGCTGTTCCTTTTATGCCACAACTTAAGATATGTGATTATTTAAAGAATTTACACTCTCAGGGCAGGTAAAATTTTAAGAATTTTAAATTTTAAATGTTGTGGATTGTATAATCTGCTTATTCAGTTGAAATTTTAAGAATTTTTGTAAATTAAATGTAGTGTATGTTGCCTACAAAAAATATTTGTTAATGTCTTTACTTCATTTCATTTTTAGATTCGAAAATCATCATTAAACGTCATCGAAACAAGTAAGAGTGACTAATTGCAACTGAAACTGTTATACTAGATGTTTTAAGAAACATTATAACACATGCAGTTACTATCTTGATATGCGATTCTATACTTGTGTGCTTTTTGAAGGATCCTTGACGTCGTCCATACTCCACCACGAACGTGCGAAGTGCGTCCAATAAAGAATGCAATACATTTTTTTTTCTGAAAGCAGATTAGTTGTACTCAGGATTCCTATACACCATGTCACTCCTCACTCTTTTGGCTATAAAAGCCTATTTTTCGACACAATCTTCGTTCAATGTGGCGGCCTCACGCCTCCTAACTGGAAGGGCCTCTGCGACCACGTGGCAGCACTTGACTGATCGGCGGCAGAGCGAACGTCTCCCCGTCGTCCACGTACCGCTTCCCGGGGAGTGCATCCTTCACTGGGCCGAACAGATTAGAGTCTGAAGGATCAACATTTGGGTCGTAGGTGGATGAGGCAGAACTGTCCAGTTAAGTTTGGTGAGCTCCTCTTGGATTCCCACACTTAAGTGAGGCCTTGCGTTGCCATGGATACGGAGAAGTTCGTTTGTATTTTTGTAACGACGAACACGCTGAAGTTGTTCCTTCAATTTCCTGAGGGTGGCACAGTACAGTTCAGAGTTCATTGTTGCACCATGAGGCAGGGCATCAAACAGAATGACCCCGTTCAGCGTCGCAGAAGAGCGTCTCCATGACTTTACCTACAGAGGGTGCGCCTTTGAACTTTTTCTTCGGAGGAGAGGTGCTATGGCGCCACTCCATGGGTTGCCGTTTTTTGTCCGGTTCGAAATGATGAAGACATGTTTAACCGCCTGTGATGATGATCGACAAAAAATGGTCACGGTCAGCCTCTTAGTGCTGAAGCAATTCCGCGCAGGCGGTCCTTCGCAGCACTTGACGGACTTCTGTTGGGCGGCGAGGAATCGAGACGGCACACACCTTTGAGTACCCCAAGTGGTGGAAAAGAGAGTCAGCACCAAAAACGGAGACGTCCTGTCGCGCAGCAAGGCGTCTCAGCTCGGTCAGACGATCACCTCGAATGAGAGTGTCCACACGTTCCAACACTCCAGGACTGTCAGCTGTGTGTGGCATGCCGGCAAGCGGGAGATAGGTCGTGTTTGCGCGACCTTGTCTAACACGCCGCGCCCGTCGACTCACCGTGCTTTTGTCCACTGCTCTGTCTCCGTAGACACTCTGCAAGCGCCTATGAATATCTGCGGCGCACTGCTTTTCCGTAAATTCCCTGGTTGGAATGCAAATCCTTTACAGACGAGCCGGCCAGTGTGGCCGACCGGTTCTAGGCGCTCCAGTCTGGAACCGCGCGACCGCTACGGTCGCAGGTTCGAATCCTGCCTCGGGCATGGATGTGTGTGATGTCCTTAGGTTAGTTAGGTTTAAGTAGTTCTAAGTTCTAGGGGACTGATGACCTCAGATGTTAAGTCCCATAGTGCTCAGAGCCATTTGAACCATTTTTCTTTACAGACGCCATTTTGAATGCTACGTATAGCACCGCCGCCTATTGGAATTTCACGACATTGTGTCCACTTATGAAAATGCGCGCCTGCTTGCTGTCACGTACCGTGTTCAAGATGCTCGTACAACTTTGAACTTAATTTCTCATAACACTTGGGAAGCGCATCGTACCAGGACAACGTTTATTATATCATAGTGTATACTAGTTGTGCTGTAAAGGATGAGCCAGAGAATAGGGGATTTTACTTTATTATATGAGCTTTCAAACAGTAACTTCATTTTTCCATTACGGCCAAACCACGGCCGGCAGTGTTAGCTGACTGTAAATTATTTCGTCCTACGGTCTAGTAAGAGGAAGTCAGCACCGAGGAAGGGCACCTTGGACACGCGCCTCTCTCGTGCTTACGAGGTAACGCCGCCCCAGGCGTCGCTTAGCAGGCAACGCTCTGGAAAGTTCCATGCCGCCCGCACCGACTGCTCGGTCCTGACCAATCGTGGCGGAGGAAGCCGCGTGGTGCGTCGAAAATACCCGGCCGCCCGTCGCCGGGCCCGCTCTCTTGTATTCTTGCTCACCTGCGAGTCGGTTGCGCGCCCTGTAGCACCGAACATCTCCCGCTTCTCCAGGTGCTGCGGCACTGTGGACTTAGTTTTGGCGCCGGCCGAAGTGGCCGTGCGGTTAAAGGCGCTGCAGTCTGGAACCGCAAGACCGCTACGGTCGCAGGTTCGAATCCTGCCTCGGGCATGGATGTTTGTGATGTCCTTAGGTTAGTTAGGTTTAACTAGTTCTAAGTTCTAGGGGACTAATGACCTGAGCAGTTGAGTCCCATAGTGCTCAGAGCCATTTGAACCATTTGAACTTAGTTTTGGCAGACAACCACTTTCGTTAGCTTCGCGAACAATGTTTCGCCAATCGCTAAGCTCTGGCTCACACTCACCTCCCTAGGCCTATGTAACCACTTTTAACACGCTTTCGCCAATAAATGGCGTTTCTCTAAAAATAATCCTAATTATTCGATAACGCCCACCGCCTGCCCATACGCGCCATCCTGTACAGTGCGACTGATAAACAAAATCGTTCACTCCCTGTCAGTATGCTTCCCTCGTAAGCCACATACGGAGACGGCTGTGTGTCCTCAGAGGCACGGCGGCGTCGGCGGCGGCGTCGTCGTCGGCGGCGGGCGGCCGCCCTTCCGCATGCCCGGCTCGTAGCGTCGGTTTGCTGGGCGCCGCCCCCCCCCCCCCCACCCCCCATTCATCGCGCGCGGTCCCGCAGAGAAAAACCGCCCCGCGGCGGGGCCTAAGTGCCACGGCGGGCTTTTATTTGTGCGCTGCGGAATCTCCGCCCGGTGGCGCAGCCGGTGCGCGCGACAACTCCCACAGAGGACGCGGGAAGAGGCCAAAGCAAGACACACAGCCGGCACGCAACACGCACACGGCCGCGGAATTTTAGAGGCCACTCCCTACTGCCTCAGAGATAACCCGCCCCGCCTCCGTAGTCCGTGGAACTGCGTGCCGAAAATGCACAGCATGACAAAAACACGCGAGGCACCCAGAAGACGTGGTCGGATGTCTGTGTAACTTCTCACACGTACACACCGTCGGCGAATAAGTAAAAGAGTGGATTTTTATTTCTCCGCGGCAGGTAGAACGACCAACAGAATGCATTACGGTCTTTCGTGTTTAGTGTGCATGCCAGACGTGTTACATGTGTGGAGAGCACACACTGTGTAGGGCGGCGAGTAAGTTACTTCACTGGTTTTAAAGTTTGGATGCCGTCTTTAATCACGCGCGCCTGGCAACTAATTTGGTGGTCAGCCAGTAAGCGAAGGGAAACATACTGACCTTAGTTTACAGTCTGCACGGCCACATTCCGGTCCAGCCCACTGAAAGAAAAGTGTCTATTTCCCATTTATTTGCGGTATCAGGACTATAACTTCAGTAAAAGTTTAAAGTTCCAATCAAGATTTAATTTAATTAAAGTTTCTCACAAGCAACACATAAAATTACGTTATGTTCAATTGAAAACAAGTCTTTCTAATCTAACAGCACCTTTATCAGCTCAGAGGCGACTCTACGGTAACTACCTACCAGATTGTTTTTCGCCCTGACTAACATCACTCAATTGAAAGTTCGCAATAAATGTTCAAAAATTAATGCTCACCATAAAAGTGGAAATAAATTCACCACTTGCCACGCGGAATTGAATCTCACACGGACGGCACACAAACAGTTATTTTACCGAATTCCAAACGATCCAGGACGGTGTACAGTCCTCGCGAGTTCACTATCCGTTTTCACTGCCAAATACGCGCTTGTCACAGCTCGGCTCTGACGTCATCCGAGGCAGAGCGCGACCACACGTTTAACTGGAGTGGACCTGACAGTGTCTGAAAGCGATGTGAACCTTCCTACTGATTCAGGGGCTGTCTTTATATGGTGCCGGTGCGGACTGCCGAGAAAACATCTGTTCTCTATATCTGCATACGGCGGCAGTCTACAAACGACCGCTATCTCGGGCACATAATCTTTAATAATATAGTTACCAATTACTTCAGAAACTTCTTAATTTTTGCTGGTATGCAGATAAGCAGTTTGAAAGCACGTAGAAAGTTTCAGCTCACTAGAATGAAAACTTTGCTTAATAGAATTTATTTAGTGCAACTAACGGTAGATTGTTAGCTCTGAACCATACCTTTGCTAAAACTTACATCAGTTGCTATTTACTTTACAAGTCTTAAACTTGGTGTAGCTCTATTATTTTATTTATTTGGTCATCTTGTTTAACCAAAGTCCTCTATCATTAAAATTTCAAGTACTTAATCTACAAGACTTAGGTACATTTTAGTTGGAAAATTAGTTTTTATTTAATTACTCAAAAACTATAAGAGGTAGATTAACGTCGACTCAATGTTATTATTTTTGGGATGTACTGAAGCATAAAACAAATTGTCAAGTTTCTAAGTCCAGCATTTAGCGCCTCTGATTTTCCCGAAAAACGTAGATTCTGGCGTTAATTTTAGTTTTATGGTTTTGGAAACCAGCATCACTTATTTATAACTGCTAACTGCACCTTCTGACCAAATTCTGGCTTCCTAGCGTCGTTATTTAGCGCCTCTGGTTTTTCTCTTAAAACGGCATTTTCCCGTAAACTATTAAGTTTAGAACATCAAGACTTGGTATTTGGAACATTATTAGACTAACTATTATTTAACAAAGTTTTAAACATAAATTTTGATTTTTAATTTCATACTAAATTGTGGTGCAATACTTGTCCGCTACATGCAGACGCGTTAAGGTGACGTGGCGCTACCAGCAGTGAACTGGGGTGAGTGCCGGCGCACTCGCTCGCCTCTGTATCTCACACATGATACAGCGCTTGGTTTGCTTCAACTGTTCAAAAGACTTCCACAGAATCCAGTTAATACAGTGGTCCCTGTATTATACACATAAGAGATCTGCCCAAAAAATTCTGGAACTTCCTGCACAAAATTTTTCTGCGCTTATCTTCCACTTATTGTTCATCGCCCCATTCGAAATACTCTCCTCCACGATCGATACACGGCTCCCTACGCCGTTTCCACTTCCGGAAGCAGCCTCGGTACGCTTCTTGCTGGATCGCGCAAAGCGCCGTCTGCGAATTATTCTTTATCTCATCTGTCGTTGCAAATCTTCCTTCTTTCGACGAGGTTTTGAACTTTGGAACTAAAAAATCCGCAGGAGTCAGGTCTGGAGAGTACGGAGTATGAGACAGCACAGTGATTTCGTGTGTTGTGAAATAATCACGCACCTACAGGTATGAATGTGAGGGTGCGTTATCGTGATGTAAGAGTCCTGAATTGTCTGGCCACATTTCAGGTCGTTTTCTTGTCACATTTTCTCGCAGGCGTCGCAATACGTCCCGATAATACCATAGATTAACAGTTTGTACCCGTGCGACGTATTCATGATGAACTGATAAGTCGAAGTGAATAAAATTATCAGCATAGCTTTGACGTTTCACCTGAACTGACGAGCTTTCTTTGGTCTTGGAGATCCTTTCCCGACCCACTGTGAAGACTGAATCTTAGCCTCAACATCATAACCGCAGACTCACGTCTCATCACCAGTTATGATTCTCTTAGGTAACATCTCGTTGTAATTTACGTGCTCGAAAACTCTTCAAAGATTACGACGTGGAGGTCTTTCTGGTCTTGACTCATTAGCCGTGGGATGAACTTGGCGGCAACACGATGCATTCCAAGAGCCTGTGTCAGGACTTCATGACATTATCCAACTGAAATGTTAACGTTTTTCTGCAGTCTCTCGGAGAGTCACAGTTTCGTTGACGTTTCTGACATGAGCGTCGTCGCTATACATCGAAGTGTGTCCTGAACGAGGATCATCTTTAACTTCCGTCCGGCCATTTTTTAACCGTGTGAACCATTCGTAACACCGATTAAGCCTTACGCACCCATCACCGTAGGCTTCCTGAATCATTTGGTGTGCTCCGTAAAGATTTTCTCGAGTTTCACGCAAAATTTAATGCAGACGCGTAGCTACTCTAACTCTGCAATCTCGAAATTCGTTAACTGGGCGTCAAAACGTTCTATTCAATACAGTGCTGAACTAACAGACATGCAACAATGAAACTTCCGGCAGTTACACATTAGACGCAGTCGTGTGTAGGGATGCCAACCACATTTCACCCCAACACACCATTAGCGAGAAATTACCGATGTTCCGGAATGCAATGGACATTCGCTGGACTGGGGCCTGAAGAAGAAGCTACTGGGGCGTTGAAACTAATATCCTAAATATAGTTTTCAAAAATAGCGGTTGATATAATCAACAGTTCGACTGGCTGCCGTTCTTAATTCATTATTGTTGTGATGGATTTGTGATTACTTAAGTTTGTTAGGGGCTCTCTCCATATGGCCGGGTGGTTGAGTTGAGAGCAGTTCGATGTTGGATTGCGTGGGAACGTGATCCCAGGCAAGGTTCCGGTCGACCGTGGTCTGACCATCGTTGTGGAGGATCACCGTACTGTGTGCCGAGAACGTCGTAAACCCTTCATATTCGCGTCTGCCATCCGAGAACACGTGACGGAGCCAGTACAACGTTCTGTTTCATTCCGCACCATTGATCGGAGGCGAGAAGCAGCCGTAGTAGGGAATTACCATCGCAGGCGTAGGCAGCCGTTAACACCGCAACACAAAACGCTGAGTTTGTAGTGGTGCCGTGGCAGGGAAGCATGACGCATGGGCAGCTAATAAATGGTGCCGCATTTTGTTGAGCAATAAATAACAATTCTGCATTACTCTAGATAACCGTTATCTGCTCTAACCATGATCACTATCGTCGGCGAGTAAGACAATGACCTGGGGAGTGGTCACACTCTTCTAATGTTTTGGAGAGGTACAGGGGCGTTACTGGTGACACCATGGTGTGGGGAGCCGTCGAGTGTGACTTCAGGTCAGAGCTGGCAGTGTGTACACACAAGTGACGGCCAAGGGCGCCACTTACTCGTATTTTCGTAGCAGGACTCATTTGGCTGTCATCGGTAGCACACTTACGGCACAGCCGGAAGTCGAGTTGACGAAGGCAATGTCCGCCCGCACACGGCGATAGTTTCTACAACTTTTCTTCGTGCTTGCCAGATTCTGTCTTCGCCAGCAAGGCCACCGGGTTCCTCCCCAACTGAGAAGATTTGGAGCGTTACGAGCGCGGCTCCCCAACCAGCTCGGCATTTTGGCGATCTAACGCGATAATTGGACAGAAATTGGCGAGATATCCCTCAGTAGGATATCAAGGAACTCTGTCTGTCAATGCCAAACCAAATAACTGACCTGCTCAGTTGGTGAACCCTTTCTCTTGAATACATTATTCATATTTTCTAAAACTGCAATCTTCTGTTTGTCGGTATATTTCCCTTGCATGAACCAATTTCAGTACCATTCGGATAATTCCTTTGTGATGCGTCTTTTTTTCTTTTACTTTTTTCAGTTTTTTTTTTGTGGAGTATATTTTTAGGGTCAGTTTTATTTTCACCACTCTGAGAAGCCATGCGGTCCCGGTGATCTGCGACAGTAGAAAGAAGCAAACGAGCAGTTCGTAAGTGAATATGAGCAACAGTCTTCCAGCACTATCCCTGTATTGTTTGGCCTCGCAATTATTACTGCCTTTTTTGATATGCAAATACTTTTATCTTACCTTCGAGTCGATGCACTGCAACAGATGACGTCATTAACAAGACATCGGAAGACTCGGTTAAGAGACGAAATCAAAGGGCAGTGCAGTTGGTAAGAGATTTGTTTGTCTTATGTTAAAGTTTAGCGGGGATGGTGACCCATCTAAATGGGCAGGTGCTCGAATAAAGACGTCAGACGCCTCTCGACGTTTTCCGGCTTGGTTTCAATGGTGCGGTACAGAAGCTCACTTCCTACCATTTCTGTGCGGAGCGTGCAGGTAACAGGCTACAGCTAACACAGTGGCGTATAGAAATTCGTTCCCTTTACCCTCTTTTCGTGAAAACAAATTTCTTTAAGCATCTTATAATTACTCACACAGTCGAGATATAAACGTAGCTGTGGCAAAGCGACAGTCTTATTTATCTGTATAATAAGATATATTACTAATTTTATATTTAACTTGCAACTGACACCGCACTAATCCTAAGAAATTTTAACGTCATAAGTATTAGGGGAGACACTTGGTCTGAGTATGTGTGCGGTTAGGTATTCTAACTGCTGTCTGCTGTAACGTCTACAATGAACTCAAGTAGTGAACGTCTGAAAATTGCAATTGAAGTGTAGTACTGTTTTGTGTTGCTGTACTGAAGGCACTAATGTAGCAGCGGCGACAGAAAGTGAAGTTATGTTACTTATCTTGTATATGGCAAAAGTGTCTAGGGGTTTTATTAGTCCATGTCAGTTCCACAATAATTAGCTCCAGGTTGCATATCGAGACTGAAACATTACTTCCATACAGCACATTCAAATTTATTATGGTGTTTTCTCATGACCGCACTAATAGATAAGTTTCCACAATCATCTTGGAAATTTAATCGAACAACATATAACTAACACACTCATTACGAGAATGCCATAACTGCGCAATCACAAGTCCAAAGATAATGCTATAGCAAATACGTATATTTAGGTATTTATAGAGATATAAACATTTACTGTGTTTTAAATGTTTTCCCGGAGGGGTCAGGGATTTTCTCTGCCTCGTGATGACTGGGTGTTGTGTGATGTCCTTAGGTTAGTTAGATTTAAGTAATCCTAAGTTCTAGGGGACTGATGACCATAGCTGTTAAGTCCCATGGTGCTCAGAGCCATTTTTAAATGTTACCAACAAAATGGGTACTCGTGTGTAAATTTGTCTCATTTACTATTTTTCTACCTAAAAAATACAAGGTGTATCAAAATTAATGGCATATACGCCCACAGCTGAAAGTATAGGGTACTACGAACAAAAAATTCATAATAAACACGGGCTCTACAGCGCTTAACTTAAAAACTATGAGCGTTCGTTCATCATCGCTAATGTTGAACATGTCCCTTCCCCTGAACAAGTCCTCATATCTCTGAGGTTGTGCACTTTACAGCCCCTGCTTACTGCACTTATTTTTCCTGTTTTGGTACATATTACCTCCTCCCAAAATATGGAAATCAAAGAGCTTGCAGTAGTGGAAATTTGTTTCACAGCTTCTGAAATGAACAGGTGCTCGCAGCCCTTAGTGTACGCGATTCAGAGCCCACGCTTACTGAGACTGTTTTGCTTCTAGTGTCGATCACTTTCAACTACACACATCAATAAGTTTTGCATCACCTAGGTTCCGAGAGTCCCGGAACCCGTAAAGAAAATTGGAATGGAGATCAACATAAACATTATTTCCGCCATTTTTGTTGCTCATAATAACCACACATTGCATGTTGTACCACCATACAGTGAGACCTTTAGAGGAGGTGGTCCAGATTGGTGTGCACACCGCATAATACATAGTAGCACGTCATCTTGCATTGATGCGTGCCTGTATTCGTCGTGGAATGCTATCCACAAGTCCATCAAGGCACTGTTGGTCCAGATTGTCCCACTCCTCAACGGCGATTCGGCGTAGGTCTCTCAGAGTGGTTGGTGGGTCACGTCGTCCATAAACAGCTCTTTTCATTCTATCGCAGGCATGGTCGATAGGTTTCATGTCTGGAGAACAGGCTGGCCACTCTAGTCTACTATTGCAACTCGAGTTAAACAGTATCAGGATGGATAACTTTCCGAAGTGCACATAATGATGCATTTTATGACACATTGAATATCCATATAACCTATAAACAGGTTAAGGAAATAGTATTAACCGGAAAATACCTTCATAAAGCAAGTCTCCCAGCAAAACCGATACTACAGTGGTATCGAAATAGTAAAGACTATACATACATGTATTGCGTGTGTGTGTATGTGTATGTGTCTGTTTACGAACATCCAGGTATTGGAGTAGGATGACAAAATTCTCCTAACGGTTCTGAAAAATAAAATAAAACCGGCATACTAGCTTATGTATTGAGTTGGATGAAAGCTGTGGCGTACGATATATTTATGGCTAATGAACCGTTTCAAATTCTGTGATTCTATGAGAGCACCTACGTAATTTACTTGAAACGTATAGGAAACGTTAGAGTATGTCTCACAGAAAGTCAGCGCCACAAGTACGATTGTCGCTGCAAAGTGATCAACGAATTAGGGACGCTAAGTGCAACTGCACTGGAGTCATTAATGGAAGACGAAGTACCCCGGCTGAATTATAGCCCCTAATGGCCCAGCCGACAATCCCTTAACAGCCATTTCGTTAACTGCAACGTTTAACACGGAACCATATTCCTAATGGACACCGGGAGCAAATGGAAATCGTGCATGTACTTTGTGTCAATTGATGCACTTTAGAGTGAATTGATCCACTTTATTGGGCAGTAAGAAATGTTACATTTTATCCAAGAAAGATTGCATACATTTGTTCATGACATATTGTCGTAACGAATGTGAAAAAATTCACGCTATAGTTTCTAGTCGTATTTTTATCTAAGACATAATTCGCAATGAAACAGTTATCAGCATTTCAATTCATAATATCATTCAGATAGTATGTTTTAGATCTAACGTAGATTTAATAACCTCGTGGACTATCCGCAGTTCGATTAATAAACATTACATTTTGGGTAAAAGCTGTGTGACAGAATATCGTATTTCTTAAATACAATATTTACCTCTCTCTAGCTCACACTTGGTAGAAGTCCGTATTAGATTACTTATTAAAATTACATAAGCCTATCCATACACACGCACGTGCACACACACACACACACACACACACACACACACACACACACACATTTCAATTTTGCAGCATCTTCAAAAGCACTTTCTGTAACAGTAATCCCAACATCAAAAATATGTAAGCATCTTTACTTGAATGGGGCATCAACATTATACTATATTAAGAGGGAATGGAAGGAAAAAAAGACAAAAATACTCTTGACATAAATATTACGCATGAATCAACGACCTATAGTAGAGCTTTGCATCGTATAGATAACTGGATGAAGGATGCATGGCAGTTCTGACTCGTGTTATTTTTACATTTTAGATACGTTGCAGTGCAGCAGGACGAGAAGAGTATCACGTGTTTGTTATAGCTTCTGTCATTTGCTTTTAGTTTCTTAATGTAGAAGCTAATAATATACTTCCTTTTACTTGTACTGCAGATTCTGAAGATGGCTAATGCATAGCCAAAACTGGAAAATCCATTGAGAAACTTTGTAACGAAGACAATTAAATAAAACTTATGTGCATCATGAGCACTCTCCAGATGGTCATTTTATGACAAATTCTGTTGAATTTGATGCACATTTGGATTCATTTGAATAACTTTTTAGAATATCATCTAGTGCATACAGTAGGTTATTAACAAATGTGCATCTGCTAAGCTCTCAGTTTCTGTGACAACCACCTTGTAACATTAAAACTAAAATTCTGCCTATATAACCAGTTACTGTTTGCAATCTCTCATCATTTGTTCCTAAGATCCGAAGTGTGTTGTTCAGTAAGCAAAATCGCGCACAATAATTATGTTTACTGTTTCCAAAACTTGCTAATTTACAAAACACACCTTTTGTGGCTGCCTTTCAGCTGATGGAATGTTCTCCCATTCTGCAGTTAAGGCTTTCAATTTCTTATTTTTGAGAGCTGCTGTAAACTTTAAGCAATAAGTGATGCTTTTCAAAGTACTAGTTCAATAGACACTATTTCATTATCATCTGAATTATTGCCTACCTCTTTGTATGTTAGTATGAAGATCAATCGCTTTTGCGTCATTCCGGTAGACATAGCCGATATCTCTTGGCGATTCGTTGGAGACCGTCTTCCCAGCAGGAACGTTATCTCCATCAGTGTAATCATACTTTTCTTACTCTGCTCCAATATCTCTACCTTCTGCTTTCATAAATACACTCGTGGTCAGAAAAAAAAAAAAAAAACAGAACACCTTGAGCGACTAGAGATAGGTTCAAATGGTTCAAATGGCTCTAAGCACTATTGGACTTAACATCGGAGATCATCAGTCCCCTGAACTTAGAACTAATTAAACCTAACTAACCTAAAGACATCACACACATCCTTGCCCGAGGCAGGATTCGAACCTACAACCATAGCAGCAGCGCTGTTCAGGACTGAACCGCCTAGAACCCCTCGGTTACAGCGGGCGGCTAGAAATAGGACTTTCACATTTACAGCACATCTGCATTAGTATGTTCTGCACAAATGATTAGCATTTCAGTCACCTCGGTTCAGCAGAAGTGCCGTTACCTTGTAGGCACAGAGTCCACCTTGGCCCCTGATAAGTTGTTTCACTCATGATGGCATTGACGCGTATAAGGCGCGAATGGTGTCCTGTGGTATAGCCATCCACGCTGCGTTCACCTGGTAACAAAGTTTGTCTGTGGTGGCTGACATTGGGTAACACTGTTGTGCTCGGCGTTTCCCCATATCCCACCCATTTTCGAATGATCTGGCAGGCCAGGGGACACGGCTGACATTCTGTGACATCAAGAAGGCACTTGCTAGTGCAGCAGCGTATGGTCGTGCATTGTCTTGCTAAAAACTGGTGTCCGTGGTTTTGTGCAGAAAGGATATGGCTATGGGTCCCAGGATGTTATTCACGGAGGTCACACTGGCTACAGTGCCCTGGAGATGCGCTACCTGTGATTTGTCGTTGTTCCCAGCAGCACCGCACCACTTAAGTCCTTGAGTTGGTGCTGTATGTCTTCTGTGAATGCAGCCACTGTGATGCCGTTTCCCATGTCTGCAGTGAACCAAATGCGGCCTTCATATTCAAACATTCGTCAAAGGTAGGGGGAGAAGTAGACGACGCGCACGTAAGCCATGCCGTAATAAATGGCGACGGACTGGCACCCCTTATGGTGTATGTTGTGACTGACAATTCGCAATTTTTCACAAACACAACTTTTATTGATGTAAGTTCACAAGGTTGATAACTGAACAACAAACAAAAGGTAACAATTACGATGCCAGTAAGAGTCTCCTAATTGAGGCAAACAAAAGTTCCCTTGTAATTCTGCACAAAGGTTCGTGGTAACACAATCATATACTAGTAACTGTCGAACTCAGAGACGAACACGTTATCTTCATACGAGGTCGGCATCTGGCGTGAACTGAACTTCGGGGCTGGTTCTAGCCCCTAAATAACTGTCTCCAGCCAGGTTTTGGTGTAGTGATACTTCCTGCAGGCCATGGCTCCAGCTCCTCCTGCAGGAAGTAGTAGTCGGAATGTCTGTTTCCATTATCTTGTATGTAAATAGCCGGTGTTTACCATGGTGCTTTTGGTACGCCTTAGGCATAGACAACCTCGTCCTCTGTGGTGTAATATGGTTTGCCGGCCCTCAGGGGTACCTTGGCTCCGGTATAACAGTGTACGACGAGGACAATGCAGATCTGTCCTGCTGTACCATTCAGATGAGGAGTCTGTCTTTTCGGGGGTGCTCTGGATGATGCGGCCTGAACCATCCCGTCGTGTTCTATGGCCTTCCGTGAACCATGCTGCACACACCCGTTGCACTGCCGAAACACTTTCGCTCACACGAGCAGTAGTTCCCCGGGTGGACACGTCACATTCTCTCATGCCAATAATGTGCCCTCTTTCAGACTCGCTGATTGGACGGCGCGGTTCGTGCATACGTCACCTCAAGTCACACTGATCAACTACCTTCGGCTTTTAGCGACAACGAGAGCCACAGGTACATTATACCGGTAGGTGATGTTGCGCATCGATATCGATGTTGACCTCCAACTCACGGGCTGACATGGTTCAAGTGCTAATCATTTCTACAGAACATACTAACGCATATGTCCTGTGAATATAAATGTCCAATCTTTAGCTGTTCAAGGTGTTCTTTTTTTGTGAACATGAGTGTACATTCTTTTCTTTACTGTCACATCTTCATTTTTCCGTGTTTCTTTTTCTTCTTCTCCTTTCAGAATAGCTGCCCTTCTTGAATTAATTTAAACAGGCTGGGAAATGGGTTTCATTGCAAGTTCAAATGTATGCTTCTTGAATTCAATCATCTTTCACGGCTCTTCTTTATCTACAGCATCATCAGCACCACCATCCAAATCATGTGCATCTTCTTTTTGTTCTTCCTCTTCCAATATCTCCTCCTTCCACTTCTATAAATACATTGTTTTCTTTGGCTTAACCTTCTTTTTCTTGGCCTGTCTTCTTTCCGAATAGCTGTAGCGGTTGAGAAATTCGTTAATGTACGCCTTCCAGTACAGAGTGACTTACAGCTTGCCTTTTTGCAGCAACACCAGTTTCCTACTGATATTGTCGAGATTGCTCCTTCCTATAGATAATAGTTAGAGAAAACTAAGGAAATGTTTCCTATTTTCGTTACTTAGAGACACTGTCACAAAATTAACCAATCTCGGCTAAGATATGGCACTAGATATCACGTTCAGAGGTGTCCGTCTGCGTAATACAGTGTTATACGATGTAAACCACATTTTGTAAACAGCGATCACATCTTACTTAGACGCAGGGAGTGTTACAATTAATAGCGAAAATTGATACTAATGAAAGCATACAGTAGTAAAAGCAAAAAACTCTTCCAGTTAACATGAGTCTGTAAGTCAGCCAACTGCGGGATGACTTTTCCGTCAAGTCCCAATCGAAGTGAGCTCCAATTCTTACCCTCTTACCTAAACAAAAAATACATTAAAATGTAAACTTTCACGGCCGGAAATATCATGTCCATTATAATTATCCGGGCTGTTATGCCGTGGTCGGTTGATGAATTCTGTGGTGATTCCCAACGTTTCGTCTCCGACTGCGGGAGACATCTTCAAGGGGGTCCGTAGCTTGATGGAAGGTCCAACACACACACTGGCTCGCTACTGACTGCCGCTACATTCCGTGTCCGCGCGCCCCCGCGCCGCGGCGTGACGTCACGTGTTTTGAAAACGTCAGTGCAATTGGCCGCTGTCCGTCGCCGTCGATCGCCGTTGCCATCACCCAGTAGTGGACGAGTGGTACACATCTTCTTTAACACCGGCATCCATATACCGTTTAATTTGACGCCCTCCTCCTTTCGGTTGAAATTATTTGGGTGTTTAGCGATTTCGATTGCCTCCCTGTAGAGCCTTTCGTAGTATCCGCTCGTGGCCGCTAGTACTTGCGTCTCCTCGAAACGAATATTGTGGTTCGCTGGCCGGAAAGCATGCTCCGCAACAGCTGATCGTTCCGTTTCTCCTCTTCTACAATTTCCCTTGTGCTCTTCCAAACGTTTAGAAACAGTTCTTTTGGTGGTACCCACATAAACGAACATCTGAACAGTATACACTCAAGAATTCAGTTTACAATGGAGGAGGAGGTAGACGGCAAACTACATTTCCTCGATGTGCTTGTGTTTAGAAACTAAAATGGTAGTTTGGGCCACTCAGTGTACCGCAAACCCACGCACACGGGCCGTTATTTGCACCGGGATTCGAACCACCACCCACAACAGAAGCGGGGTGTTATCAAGACGTTAGTGGACAGAGCTAGAAATATTTGTGAACCTGAGTTGCTCGACGCTGAGATGGAACATCTCCACAATGCACTAACGAAGAACGGATATTCGTCCGCCGAAATAAAACGTGCGTTGAGGCAGCCACACAGAAATCATACTGACGTACAGGCTACTGCAAAATCTAAGGTTTTCCTGCCGTTCGTTAAAAATGTAACGGAAAGAATAGGGAGGATCTTGACGAAGCGGAATATTACCGTAATTTACAAGCCCACCAGGAAGATACAGGAATACCTTAGGCCTGCCAAGGACGCTCGCAAACCATTGGAAAAATCTGGAGTGTATAGGATCCCATGCAGCTGTGGTGATGTTTATGTGGGTACCACCAAAAGAACTGTTTCTAAACGTTTGGAAGAGCACAAGGGAAATTGTAGAAGAGGAGAAACGGAACGATCAGCTGTTGCGGAGCATGCTTTCCGGCCAGCGAACCACAATATTCGTTTCGAGGAGACGCAAGTACTAGCGGCCACGAGCGGATACTACGAAAGGCTCTACAGGGAGGCAATCGAAATCGCTAAACACCCAAATAATTTCAACCGAAAGGAGGAGGGCGTCAAATTAAACGGTATATGGATGCCGGTGTTAAAGAAGATGTGTACCACCCGTCCACTACTGGGTGGTGGCAACGCCGATCGACGGCGACGGACAGCGGCCAATTGCACTGACGTTTTCAAAACACGTGACGTCACGCCGCGGCGCGGGGGCGCGCGGACACGGAATGTAGCGGCAGTCAGTAGCGAGCCAGTGTGTGTGTTGGACCTTCCATCAAGCTACAGCCCCCTTGAAGATGTCTCACGCAGTCGGAGACGAAACGTTGGGAATCACCACAGAATTCATCAACCGACCACGGCATAACAGCCCGGATAATTATAATGGACAAGAAATACACTGCAGCTTGTTCCAGTAAAGATTTTATCGAGGACGAATCTGTTTTATAAGGTGCTCTCGATAATTACATCTAAAGATATTCATAGAACTCATGTTGTATGTGGAAGACTACGCACTTCACTTGCTGGCGGTGGATTGAAAGGTAGCTGACCAGCAGCCACAGCTCAGCTTACATGCGCTGTGGAGCGTACAGGAGCTGCCGCTGCAGGCGAGCCGACATGCTTTTAGTAACGCTACATTATTTAACATAATCAACAATCATACTATGGACGTAGGTTAATGATACAGTTGTTGCTTGACATAATAATGCTTGATGCTCCTACACTGACGCAAAACAATTTCAGCACGAAGTAGGAGTTTCGCTACATTGAGGATAACTGGAAGCCGTGTTTTTACATCTCAAAGACGACATATATTCAGATTTCGTGTCAGTCGCGTAAGAGTGGCGCTAGTAGCGCTAATATGAGTACGCAAATCAGATTTGCTTTAGCTACCTTTCAGACTCGACGTGGTGAGTTGATGCTAGGCAGGAATGCCTTAATGGCGACAAAGGCTCCTTTACCGACATCACACTGAGTTTGAACGAGGTGGGATAACGGGGCTACGAGAAGCTGGATGTTCCTTCTGCGACACTGCAGAAAATCGTGGCAGGAATGTAACCACTGCCCATGATTGTTGGCAGCAGTGGTCACCATAATGTCTAGGGTGTTAAACAAAAAGGACTTTACAACTTTAAAAATTCATACAAATTTATTGGAAGACAATATAGAGCTGGATTTACTGTTATTTTGTAGGGAAGCACATCAAGTTTTTTACCTTAAACCAAAGGTGTCATACGTGGCTTCTGTTGGTTATCCTGTTCACGTCACATACGAAGTCAGTTTCTTCCCAAACTCGCTGTAGCATTGCAGGTGTAGCATTGCTCAGCGGAGGCGTTAATTCTTGCTTCAAGTTCAGGTAGAGAAGTCGGCACAGGAGGTACAAACACGATATCCTTGATGAAACCCCATAAAAAAAGAATCGAGTGCTGTCAGGTCTGGAGAACGTGGGGGCCATGCAATTGGCGCATCATGGCCAATCCATTGATCTTGAAAGCGGTCACTAAGAAAATCCCAGACGTCAGTCAGGTAGTGGGGTGGTGCACCGTCTTGCATGAAGTAAACATTTCGTTCTTTGTCATCCTCATCGATCTATGGTATCAAACATTTTTGTAACGTATGCAGGTACACTATCTCTTTGAAGAGAAAGGGGTCGTACAATTTGTTCTTGCTCAATACACAAAAAAACGTTCATTTTAGGGCTATCACGAACAATTCGCCATGTTTGATGTGGATTTTCACTGGCGTAAATCTTACACTTACGTGTGTTAACCTTGCCACTTAAGTGAAGAGTTGACTCGTCAGAAGAGATGATTTTGCCCAACAAATGTTCATCCTCATGTAATCGAGTTAACGTATCTGCACAGAAGTTCTTGCGAGCAATTTTATCACTGTTTTTTATTGCATCTGCGAATGTCAATCTGTACAGTTTCAAATGGAAACGGTTTCTCAACACACACCAAACAGTCATACATGGGATTTGTAGTTCGCGAGATGGACGTCGGGTCGATTTCGTAGGGCTGTTGACAAAACGTGGTCTCACTGGCTCAACGACGTCGTAAGATGTGCTTGCATGACCCCATGATTTCCCATGTCTTACCGAGTGCCTTGTTTCTACAAAATATTTGTGCAACTAATCAACTTTAGGGCCTATTAGTAGGATTTTTAGCGTACTTGGTACGGAAATTAGGACGAACTGTTGTCGCTGCTTCGATTCTACGAACCAGAACACACAGCTAGCACGCTCTGGTCCAGTGAAGGCAGCCATCTTTAACGCAACTGCCACTTACGGTGTGATTCGGGCTCTGAGCACTATGGGACTGAACATCTATGGTCATCAGTCCCCTAGAACTTATAACAACTTAAACCTAACTAAGCTAAAGACATCTCACACATCCATGCCCGAGGCAGGATTCGAACCTGCGACCGTAGCGGTCGCGCGGTTCCAGACTGCAGCGCCTAGAACCGATCGGCCACTCCGGCCGGCACTAGCGAACTACGCGAGACAAAACTTGATGTATTTCCCTACAAACTGACACTACAATCATCTCTGTAGGTACTATGAACTAATATATATACATTTTTGAAGTTGTTAAGTCCTTTCTGAAACACCCTGTACTGTCACAGGAAGACCTGGATGTGGACGGCCACATGGCACTACCGAGAGGGAAGCGATCCAGCTCTGGCGCATCGTACTGCATTCTCAGTTGCAAGATGAGCAGAAAGTAACACCACAGTGACGGAACGAGGTGTTACAAATCTGTTACTTCAAGGACAGCTCTTAGCACGAAGCCCTGTAGCTACCGTCCCACTGACCCCAAACCACTGCCAACTGCGACTCCCGTGGTATGAAGCGAGAAGTCATTGGAGGGCACGACGGAGGTGTGTTGTGTTTTCTGATGAAAGCTAGTGCTGCCTCGGTGCCAGTGACGATCGTGTGTCGATTAGGACCAGTTGAGGACCTGCACGCAAACTGTCTGTGTGCTAGACTCAAGGATCTACTCTTGGATCTATAGTCTGGTGTGAAATTTCGTATGACAGTAGGAGCACTCTCGTGATTATCCCACACACTGTGACTGCAAATTTGTACAACAGTCTGGTGATTCGATCTCTTGTTCCGCCATTCGTGAACAGCATTCCACGGGGTATTTCCCAACAGGATAACGTTCACCCACATATCGCTGTTGTATCCCAAAATGGTCTTCAGAGTATCGACTAAACAGCATCAATCGTCCCTAGCCAGAATGACCAAGTACAACACACATGGAACATCCGGCACTTGTATGACATAATGCATGCACGTTTGCAAGCTTGCATTCAACATTCTGGCAGCTACCCCGGATATTAATGTACCAGCATTTCAGAATTGCACTGGTGTATCTCACCCTTTACGTTAACCTGTGATCTTACAATACTAACCACTTAAGTATGTTACCTAGACAAATCTAATCCCGCAATACCATTTCTGTACATTAAGTTAATTATTTTTTGGTATGGCGTGTGTTTTCCGCTAGCGTATGAACCGTTACGTGGATAAGGCTTTTCACCAATATAGTCGACCCTCGGCTTAGATTAATGTGACATTCATGTTGATTCCTTTGGGTGGGCAGCCATTCGCAAGTTTGAACTCGCTAATAAGCTGCAAATTGAACTGGTCCGTTTGAAAAGCACACGCTGGCGTGTGTGGCCGAGCGGTTCTAGGCGCTTCAGTCAGGAAACGCCCGACCGCTACGGTCGCAGGTTCGAATCCTGCCTCGGGCCTGGATGTGTGTGATGTCCTTAGGTTAGTTAGGTTTAAGTAGTTGTAAGATCTAGGGGACTGATGACGTCAGAAGTTAAGTCCCGTAGTGCTCAGAGCCACTTGAACCATTTGAAAAGCACACATGGATTGTTATCGAGTCAATGACACTTGACATACTTGGAGAATGCAAAAGTGTTGAGTCACTGATGAAGTGAAAAAATAGGAAAGAAAGTGAGACAGGGACTAGTAAAAGTATGTTATAGATCCTACTATTCTCCGTGCATGAAGTCATCTAGAGATTTTGCACAGTGGAATACAGTTATTCTCCATTTTGCAGTCTTTTCGTGAAGAAGAGTCTGCTAAGGACGGTTCACCACTCCAAATTATAAATAATGAGTCAGTTATCTACGAAGCATTTTAAAATGGATGATGACAGTCCAAAACGTTATTGTGTTGATTCAGCTTTTGAAAACCGAATATTTGTTGTTATAGTAGCCAAAATGGTCGGTTTCAATGACGTAATGAACAGTTGTTTTAACATCATAATTCAATGTGCGTGCCGGTTATCGTCAGTGGTTAACCCTTTAACGTGTTCTGATTCGGTCTCGCTCTCATACACCGATAAATTCAGTAAAATTGCTCACCATTCAATTTCTCCTTCAATAATCCGACCTTATTTTTATTTGTAAATGGAATGTTATGTCTACTATTTACCGGGAGACAAAGTGCCAAACCATGCATGTACTCCCGATATCCTCGTACCACAGTAATACAAACTTTCCTGGGAATTTCCTTAGTATTTACCCATAGTAAAAATCTCTAAGATGCGACTGTGAAACATATAAAGAGAACCATGCCTACTGCTATTCGCTTATAAAATATTAGATCAAGTCTGTTTAATTTAATATGAACGAAATCTGCGTAAAAAATAATGTGATGTGTAACTGATTTATTGTGTCAAAAATAAAAAAAATAATTCATGAATTTAATTTATTTCATCTGAAAGTTTCTTCAGTTTACTGGGAGACTGACCATTAATCTGACACATTATAATGTTAATCATTCTGAAACATTTTAGGATTTTAGGTAACCTATTTGAAACGAGACATCATGTAAATGAAGGTTCTCATTCAAAGAAAAAGCACAAAAACCATTCATTTTACTAATGAGGCTGCAGTATGTAACATAAACATTTGTGTGTTCAGGCGCGCTTTCGTTATTTAGATAAATAAATAATCAAATGCTTCTGAACGTGGTGTCAATTCAGGTGAAGCTTACGTAATATTTTGATATGGAATTATTGCAGTGCAGATGGATACTTGTGAATATGGCGGGCTCTGTACTGATAGACCGTTCCGGTCTAAATTAAACAAAAATACTGCAGTATCTGTCGATCTTTAATTTTGATGGATGCAAAAAAAAAAGTTGATGCAGTTCCAATTTCGTTTCGTTTTAGTGTCTAGTAAGAACAAATGCGTGTGATGTGCTTTTTCATTTTAATGGATGCTAAAATTATTTCCGTTTTAATTTCGTGTGCGACCGCCATCTCGGGTTTCTAAGAGCTGTGACTGGCTACTTCACTTTTTAATAGAAGCTCATAATTTCTTTAATAACTTCCCACCTTTCATTTTCTCAAATTTATTGACTCCGCTATCTTGGATTTTTAAATTACGCGCCGTCGTGACGTCACTGGAAAAGAGGTGTGGCTTGCGACGTTATGATAATGGCGTGAAAGATGACGGGGTGTGGCTTGTGGCGTCATGGGTAGAGTAGTGATCTACTCTTGTGTCGACAAAAATGATAACAAAGTGCTCCAGAATGCCCATAGGTATATTATTAACTACAAACAATAACAACTCAGGTAACTAAGTCAGTATTTGATGCAAAAAATAGTTTCTGTCACATAATTTTGTAACAACACACTTGGATCTTTGAATACGTACACTCTGTGCTATTTTGAGATGTACCTAACGGGCAACGAATATTAACACATGTAATTTAGCTGTTCTCTAGTGGTACATAGCGTTGCTGCCATGTTCGCCTGATGTGAACTCGATGGAATGCATCTGCGAAACTATCGTACGCCAGCTTCCCACAAAACATCAGCCCATAATTTGGGAGAACTGAGTACCCTGTGCGTAGATATATGGTCCCAGATTCCTCTGGAGTCCGATAGAGGACTCGTAGAGTCCATACCATGGAAAATCTCTGCTGTATGGCCTTCCAAAGTTGAACGAACACGCTATGAAGCAGGCTTTCATGAAATTTTGGCTCAACAATGTCTGATAATTCTTCCTAACTTCACCCTCAACAGAAATATCAGAGCGTACGGCTTCCAACGATAGTGAAGAGAGGTTGTGGGTTCGTAGATTGCAGAACGTGGTTCAGACGGTCTATGTACGGTCTTACAGGTCTAGGGCGTGGATCTGCAAACTTTTACTCCGGCGGAACACAGTACGAATTCCGGTAATATTATGGAACACCATTTTTATTTTACAGGTTAATACAATTACCAAATTTTTTTAACAGTGACTAAAAATTGATATTCAATGATTACTTCAATTTTAAATCGTAGCTGCTAACACAGATTTAATAATAAAATTCTAAAATAGTAAGAAAAATCTCAGGAAATGCATCATGCTATTACTAGTTGTTTCGGAGCACTTCTTCAGTCCCATGGCAACAACAGTGTTCCCACGAAAACAGTTTGGGAACCAATGGTACAGGGTCCACACTGACCAAGGAATGGTTCGTCGTGTCATACTGAAATGTAGTCCAATTTTATTCTTTCACTGGTATTCAGTTCGGTGAGAATTCTAAAGCCAAATTTTAACCCGACGCTATAAACAGGAGGTTAGTAGAAAAAAGTTATTTTCAGCAGACATTCTGCCCATGAAACTGATGAACAGTCCTGAAATCTTGAGTTACGCGTCTCTGAATTCCCTCCTCATTGAGTCCGTTCGTCTGAAAGGAAACTTTGGATGGCAGATGATTAACAACTGAAAGATTTAAATTTTATCTGGAACATTCGTTCCAGATTTGTAACAAATAATTTTTGATAACCTTTTTTTTGGAGAAACAGCGGTCTGGCTAAAGGTACCTTAATAACGGTTTGCGAACAATCTCGGCCACAAAAACATTTGCATCTGAATCTGCATCGTTAGCAATACGTGACGTCTAATAATGAAGCATAAAATTGGTAACAATAAATTATTTTGTTGTGGTTTCAGTAAAAATTTCCAAACAGTCGACGTTATTTCCAATCGGGTCTTTCTGTAGTATCGTTTCTTTCAGGAGTACAATCATATCCAGAATGGCAACACAAATTTTCCTTCGATCTGCACTGACAAATTTTCAATCGTATTCGTTCAACAAAGACGCCACACTTTCCGAGAGTACTATCGTTCCACTTGTTCAAATGAACTGTTTGAACGTTCATTGAAAAATTTAGGCATTGTTTCTTACATTACATAATCTTAACGTGTTTTTTTTTTGTTAGGTTTCAGGTAGCAGCAGTTATAGATTTAAGCAGTAAGCAGAAAAAAATGAAATAGTGTTCGCATCACCTACGCTGTGAATTGCCGAGCCTCAATAATGACAGGATGCTGAAGATCACGCTTTACGGCAAGAATTAAGAAAAACTCAAAGCAGGTTACAAAAAGTAGACAGTGGAGCTTATACAAAGAAGGGCGACACGAATGATCAGAGATTTATTAGACTCTCGGGAATGATGTTGAAAAATCTGAACTGCCAGACGCTTGAATATAGACGCCAGGAATCCACAAAAGCCCACTTTAAAAGCTTCGAGAACCAGTAGGAAGTGAGGGATTTAGAGAAATTCTTTATCACCGTACTGAAAACTCTCGTAGTGACCGCGCAGAAAACATTAGACTAATTATTGGACGAACAGAGACATTTAAGCTGTTATTCTTCTCGTGCTCTATACTCGATGTCATGCACTTCACATTCATTTTCAGAATATTTATTTAGATGTATAGTTGACATTGTTGTGACGATACTAAAATTGCTAGCATTTCTGTTAGCATACCCATTTTACGCCACTGAAAATGATAAAGAAATATGACAAATTTAGACATGGTATGTCGGATCATTCCTTTCTGAGTACCCAGCGAATGCAAAAGCGTGAAACTGACCTTTTACACAGATTGACAGTTTACCAAGAATTTCCTATTGTTTCTGAAGCTTTTATATTTATTCGGACTAGAGGCAGGTTAGGCTGTTATAGAGATCACTGAATAGGTGTCAAAAGCGTTGACAGTCGCTTGACGAGAGCAGAAAACCATACATAAATGTGCTTTATGGAAGAAATTTCACAGAGAGTACATTACTTTTTGTTGTTTCGTCACGGCTGACGAGATGTAATTGGATACGCCACCATTGAGTTGAAACGACGATTCTCATACAGGCGTCAAAGTAGTACACACAGACTAAAATGTTACGTGTCGCAAACAGAAAGAGTTGCAGCTTCATTACCTGAAAACATGGACAATGGTTTGGTGAATTTCTTGATGAAACCCAATTATGGAAGGTAAAAGAAATGATGTGGTAAATTAAATATTTTATTATAATTCACTTGTTGGGTACCATTAGTTGCGGTGTGGTAAGTAACTTCTACTGCTAGGTCAAATAAGTATATATAAAAGTGGAAAATCAAGATTATGCGAACTGAAATTCTTCTGTATTGCGAAGAAACAAGGAGAATCAACCAGATGGTAAAAATAAGGTGGTAAATCAGCATCTACATCCATACTCCGCAATCCACCTGACGGTGTGTGGCGGAGGGTACCTTGTGTACCTCTATCGGTTCTCCCTTCTATTCCAGTCTCGTATTGTTCGTGGAAAGAAGGTTTGTCGGTAGGCCTCTGTGTGTGCTCTAATCTCTCGAGTCTTCCACTGGAGTTTATCTGTCATTTCCGTAACGCTTTCGCGATTACTAAATCATCCTGTAACGAGGCGCGCTGCTCCCCGTTGGATCTTCTCTATCTCTTCTATCAACCCTATCTGGTACGGATCCCACACCGGTGAGCAGTATTCAAGCAGTGGGCGACAAGCGTACTGTAACCTACTTCCTTTGTTTTCACTCTGCGTTTCCTTAGGATTCTTCCAATGAATCTCAGTCTGTCATCTGCTTTACCGACGATTAATTTCATATGGTCATTCCATTTTAAATCATTCCTAATGCCTACCCCCAGATAATTTATGGAATTAACTGCTTCCAGTTGCTGATGTGCTATATTGTAGATAAATGATAAGGGATCTTTCTTTCTATGAATTCGCAGCACATTACACTTGTCTACATTGAGATTCAATTGCCATTCCCTGCACCATGCGTCAATTCGTTGCAGATCCTCCTGCATTTCAGTACAATTTTCCATTGTTAGAACTTCTCGATATACTAAATCCCCATCCGAAAAATGCCTCAGTGAACTTCCGATGTTATCCACAAGGTCATTTATGTATATTGTGAATAGCAACGGTCCTACGACACTCCCCTGCGGCACACCTGAAATCGCTCATACGTGAGAAGACTTCTCTGCATCGAGAATGACATGCTGCGTCCTGTTATCTAGGAACTCCTCAATCCAATCACACAATTGGTCTGATAGTCCATATGCTCTTACTTTGTTCATTGAACGACTGTGGGGAACTGTATCAAACGCCTTGCAGAAGTCAAGAAACACGGCATCTACCTGGTAACCCGTGCCTATGGCCCTCTGAGTCTCGTGGACGAATAGCACGAGCTGGGTTTCACATGATCGTCTTTTTCGAAACCCATGCTGATTCCTACAGATCAGATTTCTAGACTCTAGAAAAGTCATTATACTCGAACATAATACGAGTTCCAAAATTGTACAACTGATCGACGTTAGAGAAATAGGTCTATAGTTCTGCACATCTTTTCGACGTCCCTTCTTGAAAACGGGGATGACCTGTGCCATTTTCCAATCTTTTGGGACGCTACGCTCTTCGAGAGACCTACGGTACACCGCAGCATGAAAGGGGGGGGGGGGGGGGGAAGGGCAATTTCCTTCGCGTACTGTATGTAATATCGAACTGGTATCCCATCAGGTCCAGCGGCCTTTCCTCTTTTGAACGATTTTAACTGTTTCTCTATCCCTCTGTCGTCTATTTCGATATCTATCATTTTGTCATCTGTGCGACAGTCTAGAGAAGGAACTACAGTGCAGTCTTCCTCTGTGAAACAGCTTTGGAAAAAGACATTTAGTATTTCGGCCCTTAGTCTGTCATCCTTTGTTTCAGTACCATTTTGGTCACAGAGTGTCTGGACATTTTGTTTTGATCGACCTACCGCTTTGACATAAGACCAAAATTTTTTAGAATTTTCTGCCAAGTCATTACATAGAGCTTTACTTTCGAATTCGTTGAATGCCTCTCGCATAGCCCTCCTCACTCTACATTTCGCTTCGTGTAATTTTTGCTTGTGTGCGTCGGAGAGCAGCGCATACATGATTCTTACGATATGTCACTGTTCGCTGTTGTGAGGTTACGAAGCCAGAGTACTTATTGAACTGTAATATTGCTTTGTTGGCTGGTATAAGCGTGTCTGAAAGTGTTTTAGTTGTGTCTGAGACTTCAGAATGGATGCAGAGATATGTAAAGAGACACAGAGAAGACACAAAACACGCCGGTTAGTCGATGATGATTAACAAATGTAGTAGCCTTGAGGTGACTACCCCAACAAATAAATTAATTTCAATTGTTTTGTTGAGATCACAGAATCATCTTGAGTCAGGCGAACGAAATAGGTTTTTTTGTGGGCCAGTTTTCCTTTGCCCATCGTGAATATGAACAGCTAAACGGCTCCATAATGTTTCAGAAACGGATAATTAGGATTGCACGGTTTAGTTCAGAAATATTGGGATAAAAACTGCTTCATTTGATCTGGGTTAGGTATAGCATGAGTAAAGCCATGGGCTCATATCGCGAGGATGGCTGTTCAGTTCCTCTTGTAGCCACCACGGTTTGGGTTTTGCTTGATTTCCGTAAATCAGTTAAGACAAATGCTGGGATGGTGCCGCCACTTTCGGGCACCGTCCTTCCCTGACCTGACCCTAATGACGTCGTTAAATGCTGATCCAATATTCCGTCTTCACAAGTTAGTTAGGAACATATCGAGCATAACATTAGGCTTGGTTCTTATTGAGCACATAGCAGCGAAGAACTATGGCAAAATACCTAGCCATGCAAGGGCGAAGCATTCAACTTTTCAGATAATTCTCAGTAATGGATGAGAATAGACTCTGAAAAGGGACTGACTAGTTTAACAAGTCGTACAATGAAGGCAACCCAAATGAAAGTATTTTAGTGACACTAAGGATGATCTAAAAGGAATCAGCCACACAGAACATTCACACAAAACGCCAACACTCTTAGAAATAAGGTGCGTGAACATCGTCTTTCGGGACTCGTAACATGCACCCTAGAAGAAATAGTTTGGAACAGAAGAGAAAACAATGAAAGATCCAAAAAACTTGTGGTTTATTTTTAAGTTTTCTGGCCCGCGAAGACATCATCTTTACGAAAAACTATTCGTATCAGTGTATCGCTTACACTCGACAACTTCGACAGTTTGTTGGATACATTTCAATCCGTATACAGGATGTCCCAGAAATGTTGCGACTAAGTTCTAGGGGCTGTAGACTGTATGTAGAAGAATAAATCGAGGATAGGAACTCGTGAACGGAAACGTCATCCAACGACGATACACAGCGCCGAAGTTATAGGCGCCAGCACCTGCTACTGGGCCACCCTTTCAGCAACAGACGTGACTCTGTACGCTGACAGACCGTAGGCGGAACACCTCACAGTGTTGTTTGTTATTTAGCGATCGCGACTGATTGCCACAGTCACCTGTGGAGGTGATGGAGCCAACTGCTGAGTAGGCTGGCTTTGTCTCCTATCAAGGCGATGCTCTATTATCTTTGTGGATGACAGTTTCGGACGGTGTTCCTCTCCACGGTTAGTCTCTCAGACACCCTCTACAAATCCTCAAGTCTGCCGCAACATTTATGGACACCCTGTGTATTTAACCTTCTATAACTCCTTCTACAATGCAATGGAAACTTTTGCTTCACTACTTATTACATCTCGTATCATCCTGTCGCCCTCTGCTTGTTCCTTTCCTCTCGATTCTACAGAAAACTTCCTCATTCCTTATTTTGTCAGTTCACGTGATTTTCAACATCTTTGTATAGCACCACATCTCAAATGCTTCGATTCACTTCTTTTCCAATTTTACGCAAGGCATGATTCACTTCCCTACAATGCTGTGTTTCAAATGTATTGTCTCGGAAATGTCTCCCTCAAAACTAAAAGCAAAGTACGGTACACGGAGACACGTAGACAGGAATGTCCTGTATTAGTCTGCTTTTTATGTCCTCATTGTTTCGTACGCTTTGTAGAATTTTCTTCCAGAATTCGTTTTCATCTATTACGTAATCCTCAATATTGATAATGACATTATTGCTAGTCTTATTTCTATCACTCCTCACTACTTTCGAGATTCTTTGTTCACCTTCAATTCATATTCGTTGCTCATTATACTGTTTGTACGATTCAAGAAGTCATCCTGAAAATTTTATCCTAATCTTCAAACTTTATCCTGTATCCGTCGTTGCTTCTTTGTTGCAAAGTGAGGACGGAAGACTAACACTCTTTTTCAGACGAGCAGTAAGTTCTTAATCATCCGTTTTTATTGAAAGCTCTCGGTTCTTGTACGTCTACACCAGCCGTAAAGACAAATCATTGTTTCACATTGTTACTAAAAGTCTCGAAAATTACTGGACCAATTTAATTCAGATTTTTACACGATACTCATTCAGGCCGGCATAAGCTATACATACACGGATGGAAGAAAATCGGAACAACAAAAATAGTTAACGCAGAGTATTGAAATTTCATGTATACGTTTGCCTAGGTAAAATATTTGAGAGACACAAGTTAATGTAAGCGAGAGATAAGCCATTGAAAATGTGACATTTTGGTACTTTATTAACTGTAGTAACTGCCAGAAAGTTGATACAAAGCTTTAAAGATGCATTAATTATGTTGTGCAGGTGTCGGTTGTCAGATTTTGGGATGGAGTTCCATGCCTGTTACACATGGTAAATCAACACATGGGCGGTTAATGTTGTTCGAGGATGACGCTGAAGTTGTCGTCCGACGATGTCTGGAGACAGATCTGGTGATCGAGAAGGCAAGATGTCTGCTGTCTGGAGAACTTGATAGGTCTCAACAGCGGTATCTGGGCGAGCGTTGTCCTGTAGGTTGTTCGTGAATGGCATCAAAACAGGAAGCGTACTAGCGACTAGCGTACGGGTTTGCAGCCAGGGTGCGTAGGATAACCACGAAAGTGCTCCTGCTATCATTCGAAATCTCATTCCAGACCATAATTCCGGTCGTAGGTCCGGTGCGTCTAGCACGTAACCACGTTAGTTGCAGGCACTCTACTCCCTCCTTTTAACCATCACGTGGCCATCACTGCCACCGAGGCAGATCTGGCTCTGATCAGAAAACACAGGAGGCCTCTGCCCTGGCCTCCGACGAGCTCTCGCTTGACACCACTGAAGTCAGAAACGTTGGAGATTTGGGATCCGTGGAATGGGCGCTGCAGAGCGTCTGCTCCAAGACGACCTTGAAGTAATCGATTTGTAACAGTTCGTCGTGTCACTGTGATGCTAACGGCTGCTCAAATTGCTTCTGCAGATGCAGTACAACGCGCCAGAGCCATTTGCTAAGGACTATGGTTTTCTGTCTCGATGGTGCTACGTGACAATAACTATCCCGGTCTTCTTGTGACCTTTTATTCCCGTGACCAGCGCTGCCACCAATCATGTACAGTGGCTACAATGCTGACAAGACTTTCTGCAGTACCGCAGAAGAAACATTCAGCTTCCCGTAGCCATATTACACGACTTCATTGAAACTCAGCGACGTGCTGATAACGGCGTCTTTGTCTCCTTAAAAGCATCAGATCACTACGTTAAGTCCCAGAGATACATTATGTGATCAAAAGTATGCGGACAGCCCCAAAAACATACGTTTTTCATATTAGGTGCATTTTGCTGCCACCTATTGCAAGGTACTCCATATCAGCGACCTCAGTAGTCATTAGACATCGTGAGAGACCAGAATGGGGTGCTCCGCGGAACTCACGGACTTCGAACGTGGTCGGATGATTGGTTGTCACTTGTGTCATTCGTCTGTATGCAAGATTTCCACACACCCAACCATCCCTAGGTCCACTGTTTAATGTGTGATAGTGAAGTGGAGACGCGAAGGAACAACACAAAGGCTTACAGGCTGACCTCGTCTGTTGACTGACAGTGACTGCTGATAGTTGAAGAGGGTCGTAATGTGTAATAGGCAGACATCTATCCAGACCATCACACAGGAATTCCAAACTGCGTCAGGATCCACTGCAAACACTGTGACAGTTACGCGGGAGGTGAGAAAACTTGGGTTTCATCGTCGAGCAGCCGCTCCTAAGCCACACAGCACGCCGATAAATGCCAAACGACGTCTCGCTTTGTGTAACGAGCGTAAACATTGGACGAGTGAACAGTGCAAAAACGATGTGTGTAGAGACGAATCATGGTATACAATGTGGCCATCCGATGGCGGGGTGAGGGTATATCCCCGGTGAACGTCATCTGCTGGCGTGTGTAGTGCCAACAGTAAAATTTGGAGGCGTTGGTGTTACGGTGTGGTCGTGTTTTTCATGAAGGCGGCTTTCACCCCTTGTTGTTTCGCATGGCACTATCACAGCACAGCTCTACATTGACATGTTAAGCACCTCCTCGCTTCCCACTGTTGAAGACCAATTCGGGGATGACGATTGCATCTTGGTGAACACGATCGAGCACCTTTCCATAATGCACGGCCTGTGGCGGAGTGGTTACACGACAATAACATCCCTGTAATGTACTGGCCTGCACAGAGTCCTGACCTGAATTCTATAGAACACCTTTGCGATGTTTTGGGGCGCTGACTTCATGTCAGCCCTCACCGACCGACATCGATACCTCTCCTCAGTGCAGCACTCCGTGAAGAGTGGGCTGCCATTCCCCAAGTAACCTTCCAGCACCTGACTGAACATACGCCTGCGACAGTGGAAGCTGTCATCGAGGCTAAGGGTGGGCCAACCGTATTGAATTCCAGCATTACCGTTGAAGGGAGCCACGAACTTTTAAGTCACTTTCAGCCAGGTGTCCGGATACTTTTGATCACATAGTGAAACTAATTCGCAAGATCGACTGTCGCAGATTGTATTTAAAGCGAACCGGTTACACGTCCTTATAGTGGCTCTACTTGCGCGAAATCAATAGTTATCAATTTCCAGATGCAGAGACACATCTACAATTCTTTCGTTTATGTCGCAAAACTCCTTCTTGCAGCTGAGATTTTTAAGACAACGCACCACGAAGGGATTATGAAAATGGGGCGGAAATGGGTAGATATGATGTTCACGTACAGACAAACAACTGATTACAATTTGAGAAAGATAGTATGATTTATTCAAAAGAAAGAGCTTCATAAAGTGAGCAGGTCAATAACGCCCTGTTCCACGTCTGGCCCTTTTCCAAAAAGTTATTCGGCTTGGCACTCGTTGACAGAGTAGTCGGATGTCCTCCTGAAGGACACTGAGCCACATTCTGTCCAGGTGTCGCGTTACATCGTCAAAATTCCGAAAGGATTGGAGGGCGCTGCCATCTTGCTGGTCAATGTAGGGTTTGGCAAGCACGAAGGCAAGAAGTAGAAGTTCTCGAATTGTGCCCGCCGACATTATCTTGCTGAAATGCAAGGTCAGGTTGACTTTCCAAGAAGGGCTACAACACGGATCGCGGGATACAGTCGACGTACGGCTGTCCTGTAAGAATGCCACAGATGACAGCCGAGGGGTGCTGCTACGAAAAGAAGTGGCGCCCAGGACTGTCATTCCTGTTTGTCAAGTCGTATGGAGGGCGCCACTCAGGTTGGTGTTCCAACGCCGCCCGGACACGTCTTCGGCCTTGGGTCTGAGTGATGTAGAACTGTCTTCAGTGGTGAGTCCCTCTTCGAACAGAGCCCCGATGACCAGCGTCTCTGGGGACGCCCCGTACAGTTTGGGACACAAACCTGACTCTCGCCCGCCTGTGAAAGTACATCAAATCTGACGATTTTCATACTGTTCGGATAATTTCTTAGCAGTGCGTCGTTTTGTCGTCTTACAGTAATATATATATATATGGAAAACATTGTCCCCAAGAATCTCGCAAGATTTTTGACCAACTTACTTCTAAATTTTGCACGATTCTGAACTGAGCATACAACAATATATCTTATTCATATATTAAATGCACGTTTATATATGTATGTGTTCATTAGAGTATCGTGTAAAATTAGAAGTAAACTGGTCAAGATCTTTTCCATAACAATATATATATTATTCATAAATTACATACAAGGATATATATATATTCACCAGTTTACTTCAAATTTTGCACGATAGTCTAGTGAATATTTAGACAGGCATAAGCTATATATTTTTTAAGACATATAATCTTTAAAGATACATGTACTGTATAAAAGGGAAACGTTGTTACCAATGATGTCGTAAGTACTTGACCAATTTGCTACAAATTTTAGCACGATGCTCTAATGCTTTGGATAGACTTAGTCTATAATACGTTTTTTTAATACATACAATCTCTTAATATATGTGCAATATATAAAAGCAGACGTTGTTACCGACAATCTCGAGAAATACTTGACCAATTTACTTCTGGTTTTCACATGCTACTCTAAGAACCATTCATGTGGACATGAGCTACATATTTCTGAAAACAAAACTGTACAGGTTTTCTGTTAAGCTGTTTGTGAGAAAAAAAGTGCTGTGTTGTCCTCTGCATGGAATATGTGCGGTTTTGTTTCCTTTCTCGCAGCCAGTTTTAACTATTATAGTAGAACGATTTAAACCGTTACAAAAATTATTTCTCTCATACAACTTTCTGCTTATTAAATATATATATTTTTAAACGAAAATTACGTACACAGCAATGTGCTGCTTTGTTTTATTCCTGACAGTCGGTTTTCACAGCAAACAGAAAAAGTGTATTTATCACTTATTGGCTCATGATTAGAATAAAAATAAATCTGTATTTCCAACAGCAATAAACTGGGCTCAAGATCAAAGAGAATGGGAGGAGAAGATGGTCAGAGTTTGGGCAAGGAATGTGGATAGGGAGGGTGAGGAAATGGACACAGGTGGAAGAAGGTGTAAATGCACAGAGAGAACGGGAAGAGGAGATGGTGAGCGAGGGAAGAGCAAGAAATCGAGTAGAGAGGTTGGAAGAGGTAATAGACGAAGAGAGGGTGAAGGAGGTGATTGACGTATAGAGGGGGATGATTATTATGATGTTTGGTTTATGCAGTGCTCAACTGCGCGGTCATAATCGCCTATACAAAGTCCCAGTTTTTACACAACTCAAATTGTGCCAATCCAGTGCAGCCATTGTCACGGATGATGATGATGATGATGATGATGATTATGATGATGATGATTATGATGATGATGATTATGATGATGATAAGGACAGCACCGACACTCAGTCCCCAGGCAAAGAAAATTCCCAACCCGACCGGGAATTGAACACGGGACCCCGTGGTCCAGAGGCAGCAGCGCTAGCCACTAGATCACGAGCTACGGACATAGAGGCTGAGAATGAGGAGAACGACAAAGAGAGGGGGACGAGGACATGGAAGGGGAGAGAAATGACGTAGAAAGAGATTAGGACATGTATCCAACTCCCACATATTTACCAATGGCGAAGCACTGCTGGTTTCACTACAGTTCTATTGCCCTTCTTTCGCTATAATTTTCACCTACGTAATTAGGACTTTCGAATATCTTTCACCATTTTACGCTGTCGAAGACTTTTTCCAGGTCTACAAATCCTGCGAAGACGTGTCGGTTTTCCTGAAGTCTTGCTTCCATTATCAAGCGAAACGTGAGAAACCGCCACTCTAGCGCCTTTACGTTTCCTAAATCCAACAGTCATGCGCTTGAGTGAGTACTTCCAGCTAAGGAAAATAAGATCAAGGGACTTTATGCACGTGGTCCGTAGCATGCCAAAGCCTGTTTAGACGGAGATATACGGACATTAGATTATAAGGCGGAAAATTAATTTACGAGAAACTGTGATTCAGTAGTTAACTAAAATACTCTCTGTCGAAATTTCAAGAATGAAGTTTGGAAGGTAGGAGATAAAGTACTGCTGGAAGCAAAGCAGTGAGGACGGGTTGTGAGTCATATTTGGGAAGTTCAGGTGGCAGAGCACTTGCCAGTGAAAAGCAGAGGTCCCAGATTCGGGCAACGATGGCACACACAGTTTAATCTTCCAGGAAGATTCTCTATCGAAGTTACTTGTCAATATCATCCAGATAGTAAAGCAAAATATTTTAAACGTTCTGCTTTAAAGTAAAATTAAATGATTACATAAATAGCTGCATCATCTGCATCATCTTATTTAAGACGTAGACTTACTTCCCACTGATAGTAAGTATATGTATCTTGATAAATTCATACAGTTGATAAAGTGCACACAGTTGATACAATCTTCGTACCATCCATGCATATCGACGGCGAATATGGCTCTCCCGAGCTTACCGCACAGCACTACGCTGCCGGCGGAATGTTGACACAGATACAATATTGCTTCCACGCATGTCCGAAAGAACTTTGCATCGCAGTTCGGAATAACACAGGCACTGCAATATCGTATTTATCCGCAGATACCGGACAAGCGACTTTCACGTAAAATGCCTCCCCTGTACGACAATATACGAGGTATATTCAAAAAATTCCGGAACATTCGTAATTTCTCGCGTTATGTAATGGATCGAAATCCGGTTGACATCTCTGTAAACGCTTGCGCTTAATGTGTAACTTCCGGAAGTTTCGTTGTTGTACGTCTGTTAGCTATTTTTCAGTGCTGTATTGAGTGCAACGTTGTGTTACACAGTTTTCGAATATCGAGATGGCAGATTTAGAGGAGCAACGCGTCTACATCAAATTTTGCGAGAAACTCAAGGAAACCTTTACAGAGACACACCAAATGATGCAGGACCCGTGCGGTGATGAGTGCTTAATCCGAACTCGGTGTTAAGAATGGTTCACACTGTTTAAAAATGGCCGTATGGAAGTTAAAGATGTCACGAACGTCATCGAAATTGTGCGTGTCAATCGAAGACTGACTGTCCGAGAGATTGCAGAGGAATGTAACATTTCAGTTGGATCATGTCATGAAATCCTGACACAGTATCTTGGAATGCATTGTGTTGCTGCCAAGATCGTCCTACAGCTCATGAATCGAGACCAGATAGATCTTCGCCTCGCAATCTGTGAAGAGCTTTAGAATCGTGCAGATGAGAACGAGACGTTCCTGAAGAGACTGTTCAGTGGTGATGAGACGTGAGTCTACGTTAATGATATTTAGACCAAGATCCTATCTTCACAATGGGTCGGGAAAGGTTCTCGAAGACCATAAAAGCTCGTCAGGTCAGGTCAGATCAAATGTCAAAGCCATGCTGATAGTTTTCTCTGACTCTGAAGGATTATTCCATCGTGAATTCGTGCCACGGAGAAAAACTGTTAATCGATGGTACTATCGGGACGTGTTGCGATGCCTGCGGAAAAATGTGAGAACGAAACAGCCTAAATGTGGCGAGATAATTCATTGCTCTTATATCACGATGACGCACCTGCACATTCATCCCTGTTGGCGCGTGACTATTGCACAAAAAAACCAAATCACTGTACTTTCTCATCCTCCGTACTCTTTAAATGTGGCCTCTGTGGACTTTTTCTACACTCCTGGAAATTGAAATAAGAACACCGTGAATTCATTGTCCCAGGAAGGGGAAACTTTATTGACACATTCCTGGGGTCAGATACATCACATGATCACACTGACAGAACCACAGGCACATAGACACAGGCAACAGAGCATGCACAATGTCGGCACTAGTACAGTGTATATCCACCTTTCGCACCAATGCAGGCTGCTATTCTCCCATGGAGACGATCGTACAGATGCTGGATGTAGTCCTGTGGAACGGCTTGCCATGCCATTTCCACCTGGCGCCTCAGTTGGACCAGCGTTCGTGCTGGACGTGCAGACCGCGTGAGACGACGCTTCATCCAGCCCCAAACATGCTCAATGGGGGACAGATCCGGAGATCTTGCTGGCCAGGGTAGTTGACTTACACCTTCTAGAGCACGTTGGGTGGCACGGGATACATGCGGATGTGCATTGTCCTGTTGGAACAGCAAGTTCCCTTGCCGGTCTAGGAATGGTAAAACGATGGGTTCGATGACGGTTTGGATGTACCGTGCACTATTCAGTGTCCCCTCGACGATCACCAGTGGTGTACGGCCAGTGTAGGAGATCGCTCCCCACACCATGATGCCGGGTGTTGGCCCTGTGTGCCTCGGTCGTATGCAGTCCTGATTGTGGCGCTCACCTGCACGGCGCCAAACACGCATACGACCATCATTGGCACCAAGGCAGAAGCGACTCTCATCGCTGAAGACGACACGTCTCCATTCGTCCCTCCATTCACGCCTGTCGCGACACCACTGGAGGCGGGCTGCACGATGTTGGGGCGTGAGCGGAAGACGGCCTAACGGTGTGCGGGACCGTAGCCCAGCTTCATGGAGACGGTTGCGAATGGTCCTCAACGATACCCCAGGAGCAACAGTGTCCCTAATTTGCTGCGAAGTGGCGGTGCGGTCCCCTACGGCACTGCGTAGGATCCTACGGTCTTGGCGTGCCTCCGTGCGTCGCTGCGGTCCGGTCCCAGGTCGACGGGCACGTGCACCTTCCGCCGACCACTGGCGACAACATCGATGTACTGTGGAGACCTCACGCCCCACGTGTTGAGCAATTCGGCGGTACGTCCACCCGGCCTCCCGCATACCCACTATATGCCCTCGCTCAAAGTCCGTCAGCTGCACATACGGTTCACGTCCACGCTGTCGCGGCATGCTACCAGTGTTAAAGACTGCGATGGAGCTCCGTATGCCACGGCAAACTGGCTGACACTGACGGCGGCGGTGCACAAATGCTGCGCAGCTAGCGCCATTCGACGGCCAACACCGCGGTTCCTGGTGTGTCCGCTGTGCCGTGCGTGTGATCATTGCTTGTACAGCCCTCTCGCAGTGTCCGGAGCAAGTATGGTGGGTCTGACACACCGGTGTCAATGTGTTCTTTTTTCCATTTCCAGGAGTGTATTTCCAAATTGGAAACGGGTTTGGGAGCATTTATCAGTTGTGAAAGAGAGTATTTCGAAGGAGGCCATGCACAATAAGTAAAAGGTAAGCGTGGAAAAAAAATTGTGGTCAGAGTTCCGGAATTTTTTGAACAGAACTCGTACGTAATGAATATACAAGTACAGGTTGTAGACACATGGTTCACGACAAATGGAAGTGAATCGCGGACGGATAACCAATTGGGAAAGCGACTGCTTAAGATAAGCTGCAAATCCGTGCGGCACAACTTTTAATGGTCGTCAATCTGTTATAAGCTGATAGCAATCCACATTCGCAGCTGCGAATGCATTTCGTGTATTTCACGACGGCTGTAGCAGCTTCAGTGCCCAAAGCAAAATCGCAATAACACAGGCACAGCAATGTCACATCTAAGTTGACACGCCGCCGGCAGCAAGCCACTGATATGCCTGGATGGTACAAGAATTTTATCGACTGTGTGCATTTTACCAGCTGAGTATTTATCAAGATATGTACACATTAGGAGTGCCTTTTATGCATTGGCTTCATATAATGTTATGGCAGTTTTATAACAAGTTCCGCAAGGTACGTGGAATTTTATATACATACAAATTTCTTTCCGGCAGTGTATAAAAAAATTCTGACAACAAAAACTTCTAATGACGTTCTATATTTCGAATATTCTTAAAGAAAGAAAAAAAAACGTTGTCTAATATAGCTACGCTTAGCACACTTGTAGATAATCATCTTACCGCCCGTTTTGACAGGTATATTTTTGTGTATTTTTGCCAGGAATAGAGTAGTGTCTGTCTCATATTACGCAAAATGGTATTGTTCTGCATCGTTAGTGCAACCTACACACTGCTTGTTTCAGTTTCATATCATTAAAGAGGGTCGTAGCAATCTTCCTGCTCATTAAGCGTATAACATGATATTTTATTTAACGCTTCATTTTCAATGCAGGTACGTATAATTATTTTCCTGTAACACTGGCGCTAAAATTATTCTCGCTAGTTTCACACGAAATACAGCGCTATAACTTTCTGCGTGAATAATTAATAGAAATTCACCGCAATTCTGTGTGCAAAATGCCTGGAAACCAACAGATTCGCTTACGTCATTGACCACAGACGGGAACGCAGTGCCATTCAGATAGCGAGTTTTTTTTTATTTGAATACCTGGTTGAATGAAATATCACGTAGCAGAGTTTGTGTCGTTCACAAATGAATATGTTTGCGCTATGCTACCATATGCAACAAGTCTAAAATGTTTTAATCTGTTTTAATGGCGCTGGAGAAAGGAGTCGGCTCTCGCTGGATGACCGTCAGAGCTCTCAGCACTCAACTCACGGACCTTACTTCCGTCTGCCTGTTGTTTCTACGCACATCACATCTAACAGATGTTGATAACTATTACTTTTATTTTGCGTTCTGTGCACTTTCAGGTAACGTGCGAGCGTCTTACTGTTCACAGGAAGAAAGACTGCACTTATTTGATCTGCCGGCCGCGGTGGTCTAGCGGTTCTAGGCGCTCAGTCGGGAACCGCGCGACTGCAACGGTCGCAGGTTCGAATCCTGCCTCGGGCATGGATGTGTGTGCTGTCCTTAGGTTAGTTAGGTTTAAGTAGTTCTAAGTTCTAGGGGACTGATGACCACAGATGTTAGGTCCCATAGTGATCAGAGCCATCTGAACCACTTATTTGATCTCAGTGAAGATGAAACAGAGGGGTCATTTTAGTTACAAGAGCAAAATTCAATACTGCATATGTTTGTAACACTGTAGAGTGAAGTACTTTTTTTAAAAAAAAATCTTTATTCAAACATTCATTACATTATACATATAACCCACTACCTAACTACATTAGTGGGTCTTAATAATGATACAGTTAATGCAGCTTTTATTCTACACTACAGGTACTTCTATTTGTTTTACTCTAGTCTTACCGCTATGGGGTTCTAAGCTACTTAATCTAAGAATCTACATTCTACCTGCAGCGTTACAGGTGTGCCAGTGCTACTATAAACCTACTGGTGTTGGCCCGGCCCACTGAGCTAATGCCAGTGGGCGTGGCCCTGGCACTGGGCTGGCCTTTAACTTGGTGTCGCTGCAGTCTACTCTAGGTATTATCCTATCTTCTACATCTAATCTAATCTAACTACATGTCATAATTGGTGTGCGGTCAAATCCGGTGTTTTGTACCCCCCTCCATCCTAGTCCAAGGTAAGGCGGATTCCAGCCGTGTGGCGGCTGGCGAGGTCCCTACTTGGCGGTACAGGAAGGGTGCACGAAGTCTAAGTCGGTGAAAGTGTTTGTCTTTTACTGGTGGTTGTCCCTTGGAAAGTTCTTAATTACTTTCTTTGATATTGCATCAGTGAGAGTATTTAGGATGTTGGTGTTTTCGTGCCTTAATATGTGGTACGTGTCATTGTTCGGTAGCTGTTGTCGTAGATGATGGGCTACATTATCGATGAGGTGGCACTCATACACCACATGTTCTGGGGTACCTTGCACAGCACCACAGTCGCACGCTGGTGTAGCCTGCTTCCCAAACCGACATAGATATGTTGGGTATGGTCCATGTCCAGTAAGAAAGTGCAGCATTCCTCTTGTGGGTGTGAAAAATGTTAATTTCAACCTTTCCTCTATATCTCGTAACAGTTCATAAGTTCTGCGTCCCGTGTCCTCACTACTCCATTGATTCTGCCAAAGTTCAATTCCTCTCTTTTTGATGGCATACTTGTCCCCCGCGTAGACCCCAAGTATTTCCCTGATTTTATCCCTATTTTCCTTCTTCGCACAGTACCAGGCGGCTTGCTCCCGGATTTTTATGTCTAATGGACAAATCCCCATTAGTACTAACAGTACTTACAGTACACTTTTTTTAAATACATCGATCAGCCAAAACGTTACGACCACAGCCCACCGCGACGGTGGATGCCGCCTGGTGGCGTGGCGGGCACATCATCCGGTAACAAAAGTGTGGACGGGGAATCAACGTAGAGAAGACATGTCTCCAAAGGGAGAAATCCATGGAGATAAGCGACTATGACCAAGAGCAGATTATTATTACGCAGAGCCTGTGAAGCAGTACCTTGAAATCGACGAAGCTGATCAAACGTTCACATGCTACTGTAGTGAGCCTCTACGGAAATACGTTGAAGGACAGGGAAAATCTCGTTAGGCACTGAGTGGTTGGACGTTCACGACTCTTCGCAGAACAGGAGGTTCTGAGACGTGTCTGCTCTGTTAATCAGGGTAGATGGTGATCCGTGACGTCTCTGCCGAAAGAGTACAGTGCTCTGCCACGCGCAAGTGTTTCAGAGCACACCGTTCATCGTACATTGTCGAATATGGAGCTCAGCAGCAGACCACACCCACGTGTTCACATGTCAACCCAACGACATCGTCAATTACGACTGCAGTGGGCACGGGACCATCGGGATTCGACCGTCGTTCTTAGAGCGAATTACATTTCTGCTGCACTAGCTCGATGGTCGCCTCCACAAACGCCGTCATAGAGGTGAACGATGGATGCCCTGAAACGTGCACCGCGCCGCGGACGCAGGCTGGTGGCAGCAGTATTACGCTATGGGAGACTCTCTCCTGCGCCCGCACGGGACCTCTGGTAGTAGTCTACATCTACATCTACATGATTACTCTGCAATCCACATCTAAGTGCTTGGCAGAGGGCTCGTCGAACCACAATCATACTATCTCTCTACCATTCCACTCCCGAACAGCGCGCGGGAAAAAACCTTTCTGTTTCAGCTCTGATTTCTCTTATTTTATTTTGATCATCATTCCTACCTATATAGGTTGGGCTCAACAAAATATTTTCGCATTCGGAAGAGAAAGTTGGTGACTGAAATTTCGTAAATACACTCCTGGAAATTGAAATAAGAACACCGTGAATTCATTGTCCCAGGAAGGGGAAACTTTATTGACACATTCCTGGGGTCAATTACATCACATGATCACACTGACAGAACCACAGGCACATAGACACAGGCAACACAGCATGCACAATGTCGGCACTAGTACAGTGTATATCCACCTTTCGCAGCAATGCAGGCTGCTATTCTCCCATGGAGAAGATCGTAGAGATGCTGGATGTAGTCCTGTGGAACGGCTTGCCATGCCATTTCCACCTGGCGCCTCAGTTGGACCAGCGTTCGTGCTGGACGTGCAGACCGCGTGAGACGACGCTTCATCCAGTCCCAAACATGCTCAATGGGGGACAGATCCGGAGATCTTGCTGGCCAGGGTAGTTGCCTTACACCTTCTAGAGCACGTTGGGTGGCACGGGATACATGCGGACGTGCATTGTCCTGTTGGAACAGCAAGTTCCCTTGCCGGTCTAGGAATGGTAGAACGATGGGTTCGATGACGGTTTGGATGTACCGTGCACTATTCAGTGTCCCCTCGACGATCACCAGTGGTGTAGGCCAGTGTAGGAGGTCGCTCCCCACACCATGATGCCGGGTGTTGGCCCTGTGTGCCTCGGTCGTATGCAGTCCTGATTGTGGCGCTTACCTGCACGGCGCCAAACACGCATACGACCATCATTGGCACCAAGGCAGAAGCGACTCTCATCGCTGAAGACGACACGTCTCCATTCGTCCCTCCATTCACGCCTGTCGCGACACCACTGGAAGCGGGCTGCACGATGTTGGGGCGTGAGCGGAAGACGGCCTAACGGTGTGCGGGACCGTAGCCCAGCTTCATGGAGACGGTTGCGAATGGTCCTCAACGATACCCCAGGAGCAACAGTGTCCCTAATTTGCTGCGAAGTGGCGGTGCGGTCCCCTACGGCACTGCGTAGGATCCTACGGTCTTGGCGTGCATCCGTGCGTCGCTGCGGTCCGGTCCCAGGTCGACGGGCACGTGCACCTTCCGCCGACCACTGGCGACAACATCGATGTACTGTGGAGACCTCACGCCCTACGTGTTGAGCAATTCGGCGGTACGTCCACCCGGCCTCCCGCATGCCCACTATACGCCCTCGCTCAACGTCCGTCAACTGCACATACGGTTCACGTCCACGCTGTCGCGGCATGCTACCAGTGTTAAAGACTGCGATGGAGCTCCGTATGCCACGGCAAACTGGCTGACACTGACGGCGGCGGTGCACAAATGCTGCGCAGCTAGCGCCATTCGACGGCCAACACCGCGGTTCCTGGTGTGTCCGCTGTGCCGTGCGTGTGATCATTACTTGTACAGCCCTCTCGCAGTGTCTGGAGCAAGTATGGTGGGTCTGACACACCGGTGTCAATGTGTTCTTTTTTCCATTTCCAGGAGTGTACTTCTTCTTGTGTTTCTACAAGGGGAAAAAGAGAAAGAAACAGTTTCTCACGTAAGAATCAAGAAACACTGTTAACCGTTATATCTAATTCCAAAATACATAAAAGTGACAATACATTCAAGCAAGAGTATAGCAAAACTTATAATGCACAAAGAAGAAAAATTGTGGCTGGAAAGCTGCTACACAACATATAAGTTCAGCCGGCGCATAAATTCGACTGAAATTATTCTCTACAGGCGGGTATATCCTGCATTTTTTGTGAATCTTGCTAAACATACTGGACAGGAAAATTCTAAGAAGGCTCTCATGAACGCCTGTAATCAATCACCTTTACAGAAGGATTACATTTTCCTTTCATCCTACCAATGAACAGAAGTCTGTCATCTGCTGGATGGGTGGAATCTTATTGATTTATGCTCTTTGGTCGTCGAACGACGTTACAATTTTGGAAAAAATGCATTCTGTTTATGAATACGGGTGATTTATGTATTATCCGCTGAGTTTTGTTTTATACAGTATCATATAACAGTATGAAAATTATACGGACCTCTGCCATATATTGGCCACAGTGTATACGTCTTAGGTGACATTTGGATATCAACTGGCTATCCTCCACAAATACCACTGTGCCACGTTCATGATCAAACGGTTCAAATGGCTCTGAGCACTATGGGACTTAACATCTATGGTCATCAGTCCCCTAGAACTTAGAACTACTTAAACCTAACTAACCTAAGGACAGCACACAACACCCAGCCATCACGAGGCAGAGAAAATCCCTGACCCCGCCGGGAATCGAACCCGGGAACCCGGGCGTGGGAAGCGAGAACGCTACCGCACGACCACGAGATGCGGGCGTTCATGATCACCTTCTAGATGTTTTCTATTGCCATTCTGCTTCAACCATAATTATATGTCATAAAAAAAACCAGGCGCCTATTCTCGAAATAATTGAATTATTCAAAGACTTTACTCCTACGAACGAAAAAAAAACGGGCTCACCTTAGAAAATTCCAGAAGCCAGCGATAGTTATGAGATAGAATATCACATCAGAGATGCCAGTAGTCCTTACACCTTCTTGTCGGGAGATCTACCCTTCTTGACGATTATTGCCATGGATCTCAGTGCGGCATCTGCCCAGGCTACGATACGTTTTATGCAACCCACTTGAAATGAATCTGTACGTGCAGTGAGGGATAATAAATAGTTGGGATTGCTTCTAGTGATTCTTCGGTATTTGTGTAATTATAGACTAATGGGTGTATCTGTCTATTTATATACGATACGTTATGCCACCAAACATCGTGCACTCCGATACAGAGTGAAAATTCATTCTGGATACGTTCCATTTGAAGAATGAAAATGTCAGACGGTCCAACCATGGTGACCTTTGACCTCGAGGGCTCGGACCAACAAAAAAACTAAGAATAAGGCTTGAACATAAAAAAGCAGTGATCTATGTCACTTAACTTGCAAATCTTTCCATTCTACCTCAAGTGACATTTTAACAGAGAGAAACAAAGTAACAGGGTGGCAGTAGCATAGGAGGGAAATTATACATAATTCAGTGATGACTGTGAATCATTACATTTTCAACAGTGCTAAACACCTTTGCTTGAAGTGATTAAAAAAACGAAAACACGCATGTACTCCACGCCTGATAGAGCTTATATTAGTGCTCATAGTGTATATACAGTATTTCGATAAAGTAGTTAACACAAAGTTGAAGAGAACAGTGTGTGCAAACCTTATTGAAGCCACGTTTTTACATTCAAAATCACTTTCGTATTCCAGCAGTCCATTACAAAAAAAACCGCACTAATTACATTTTCAAATGATGATATCGGTATGTCAGTGTAATAACCTGCCTTTCGCCAAGCATATTGCACCATATGCTTACATTTTGGTGCAGAAAACTGATTGTAGATCAGAGGGTGAAATTTGATGATGAAGTAACGATCATTTATCTTCAATTGTGCTTTGGCACAATGTAGGCTTACTAAAACAACAGTTCTTCTGATGTAGAGCTTATATTGCCGAAAGAAGTAAACATCAACGGGTTGGCAAAATTTTGTTGTTTTCGGTGGCAATATCTTCAGCATAACAAAAATGGCTCTGAGCACTATGGGACTCAACTGCTGTGGTCATAAGTCCCCTAGAACTTAGAACTACTTAAACCTAACTAACCTAAGGACATCACACACATCCATGCCCGAGGCAGGATTCGAACCTGCGACCGTAGCGGTCGTGCGGTTCCAGACTGTAGCGCCTTTAACCGCTCGGCCACTCCGGCCGGCTTCAGCATAACACCTTTGATTATAAAACATGCGACAGGAAGGATATGATCTGTATAACCTCACCTGGAATCACAAGCAACAGGTTATTTCTAATTCTTACATGTTCGCCAAGAGCTAAAATCAGAAAAATGTTTCATGTGTTCTTGAGTCATTTTTCCACTTTTGATGACCTCCACATGACTGTTTAGTGAGCATATTGTTTCGAGTTTTTTTGAAATACACACATCGAAAAAAATTTGCGTCATCCCAGTTCCCAGAACTTCTGAGGGTATACTGTGGATATTGTATCACAGACACAGTCCCTTTGAATGAGATGTCACTACACCTGCCCCAAGATGTAAACAACCATGCACGAGTCGCACCTATTAGACGGAGGAGATCCGACAGCCGATCAGATCCAGTCATTCCACCAGAAAGGAGGTACATGGCTCGTTTTGTCTGTAGGTCATCCATGCCTAGAAGGTCAATGCCGCGGTTCGATCGCTTCCGCATTGTTACTTTGTGCCAGGAAGGGCTCTCAACAAGGGAAGTGTCCAGACATCTCGGAATGAACCAAAGCGATGTTTTTCGGACATGGAGGAGATACAGAGAGACGATAAGTATCGTTGACATGTCTCGCTCAGTATGCCCAAGGGCTAATACTGCAGTGGATGACCGCTACCTACGGATTATGGCTTGGAAGAACCCTGACAGCAACGTCACCATCTTGAATAATGCTTTTCGTGCAGTCACAGGTCGTCGTGTTACGACTCAAACTGCCTGCAGTTGCCTGCATGATGTGCAACTTCTCTCCCGACGTCCATGGCGAGGTCCTTCTTTGCAACCACGACACGATGCAGCGCGCTAAAGATGGGCCCAACAACATGCCGAATGGACCGCTCAGGATTGGCATCACGTCATCTTCACCGATGAGTGTCGCATATGCCTTCAACCAGACAATCGTCGGAGACGTTTTTGGAGGCAACCCAGTCAGACTGAACGCCTTAGACACACTGTCCAGCGAGTGCAGCAAGGTGGAGGGTCCCTGCTGCTTTGGGATGGCATTATGTGGGGCCTACGTACGCTGTTGGTGGTCATGGAAGGCACCGTAATGGCTGTACGCTACGTGAATGCCACACTTCGCCCAGTAATGCAACCATATCGGCAGCATATTGGCGAGGCATTCGTCTTCATGGACGACAATTCGTGTCCCTATCGTGTACATCTTGTGAATGACGTCTTTTGGGATAACGACATCGCTCGACTAGAGTGGCCAGCATGTTCTCCAGACGTGAACCCTATCGAATACGCCTGGGATAGATTGAAAACGGTTGTTTATGGACGACGTGACCCACCAACCACTCTGAGGGATACACATCGAATGGCCGTTGAGGAGTGGGACAATCTGCACCAACATTGCCTTGATGGACTTTTGGATAGTATGCCACGATGATTACAGGCATGCATCAATGCAAGAAGACGTACGACTAGGTAATAGAGGTACTGGGTGTACAGCAATCTGGACCACCACCTCTGAAGATCTCGCTGTATGGTAGTACAACATGAAATGTGTGGTTTTTACGAGCAATAAAAGGGCGGAAATCATATTTATGTTGATATCTATTCCAAATATCTATACAGGTTACGGAACTCTCGGAACCGAGGTGATGCAAAACTTTTTTTTGATGTGTTTATTTGGGCGAAAGTTTCTTGTGTTTCTTGGAAACAAATGTACAACTTACTTGGTTGTCTGCCTGTTACTGATAAAGCCACATCAATTATGTAATGCGGTTAGAGCTATTACAGACTCCAACGCATTAGCTCTGTTTTCTCTCCTATGTGAGACAGTTTTGAATATGAAAACATTTCATATCGGAATTTACTCTGGTCAGTGTTCTGACCATTTTATGTCTCCTTTCTCTGCTCTGCATAAACATGTTAATTTCCTGCACAAACTATTGCTCCATCTGACTTACACTATTATCGCCTTCTATGTCCTTATGTGAGAGAAATGTAGTAATATGCTGCGACGAAATGTTGTATTAAGCTTTAAGCTTGTCGACAAGAGAAACCTAAGCTTTGAAATTGTCCAAGCCACCCATCTTAGACACTTCTAGTGACCACATTTGCAGGAGCCAACGGTGAACTGTAGATTGATTTCCACGACCTTGCTCTATCAAAATTAGATATTACATCCTCTGTTGTGTTTTTAATTGTGACAGCCTGTTTCCTTTGAAACGAGCTGCTGCTACACAAAAAAATTTAGAATTAATCTGTAATCTGATATACTTTTAATGTGCCTACAGCGCCTTATTACTTTCCTACAGGAATTGAATCCACAACTGTAATAGGCTTCATAAATATTCTGTAGTACGCTGCCATCAGTGTCTTATAACACACTGTGGACTCTTTGTGTGGAGATAGTACTCACTTTGACTGGACTGTTCCTGTTACTCTGGAGAAGAACGTCGTGTACCACTTGAACAGTCACCTTCAGGTTCAAGTTCTTCTGTTCTTCAAAATCACTATATCTATCCAAGCATGTACTTCTGTATCATCCCCATTATATTCCTGAATTACTATTTTACATAATATATCCGCGCAGGTAGCCGCATGGTGTGAGGCGTCTTGACACGGTTCGCGCGGCTCTCCTTGTCGGAGGTTCGAGTCCTCCTTCGGGCATGGGCGTGTGTGTTGTCCTTAGCGTAAGTTAGTTTAAGTTAGATTAAGTAGTGTGTAAGGCTAGCGGCCGGTAATCATAGCGGTTTGGTCCCATAGGAACTTACCACAAATTTCCAATTTTTGCCTATCATTGATCCCGATTTCAATTCCATATTCTGCACATCTCAGCTTTGTCCCAAGTGTGTGGGCCACATTCGTAGGATCAATTCCCTTCATGTCTCACTGTATACAGTAAATCACTTGTGAAAACTCCAAGGTACACATCCGTATTGCAGCTACCCCATTCACATTACTCCAGCACTCGTTAGTGCAGCTTAAACATGCCACCATCTGATGGCGCTAGCAGACAAGTGTAGAGTTTTACATGGAAGTGACACAGACCACCGTTGTTTTTGGAATCGTAGGTTAGTTTAAGTATGGTTTCATGCGTTTTCGAGCGTTCGAGGCAAAAGGTGTCTCCTGTAAGTGCAATTTTCCGGCAAAAATCATATTTACTGGTGTTGTGTTCTCGGTACCTTGTTGCCGGCCCCAAGAATTGTTCCAAGTGCCAAATTATGGAGCATATGTTTAAAACATTAATTACTAGATGGCGCATGGTCTGTGTCTCAAACAGTGTTTCATTCTGAAGCTTCAATGGCATTAATCAAGGTCTCGTCAGTGTAACAGAATCACAGTTCAAGTGCTAAGCAGAGGGCATGTAAGCTTTTGTTTGTATCAATAAAATATATTGGTAACGAAAGAAGATAATTTGAGTTTCAAAGATAGCAATAAAACTTGGAGAAGTCAGCAGACAAAACAATGTGTGCCTCGAAGATGTTATGTAAGGCCATTTCTTTTTCAACAACCTCGTGAGTTTTACAGTAAATTTTGCAATATCTTATCCCAAGAACGGAGTTGTGTAAGAAAGAGTAGTCGGTACTGACAGATTGTTTCTTCGATTTTTGTTTTTTGGCAGTAAAAAATCATAGTAGCCGGTACTGACAGATTTTTTCTTCGATTTTTGTTTTTTGACAGTAAAAAAATTGTTAAAAGTAACGAGTGACGGAAAAAAGGCCTAAGACCGACTAGTGTTTCAGCCTTGGATGTTTCTATTTTCAGGCTGCTGCCTACCTACATTTTTGAGTACTTCTTCCCTAAAAACAATTTTCGGTTTACAAAATTAAGTCTTTCTCTATAAAAATTATTTCATAATCCGGGCAACCGTAGCTGTTGAAAGGGATGTTGTTTGGAAGAACTCCGCTTACTGCTGGTAAGACTGATGTTTATTAAAACACGACCGGTTTCGCAGCTTCAACCCACATCATCAGGTCAACCTATACAGTAAAAATCAAACTACAGGTGCACCACATTTTTGTGGACATTAAAATTAAGAAAGGAATGTCTAAACTGTACTGACAATTAGAAGATCATAGGCATTCCCATCGCTCCGAGTCAAAATTTACTATTCAGAGAAATTCGTCAATATTATGGCAAGCGAAAGGTAAAGAAGACATGCTCCATTGTTTAAAATTTGCCCTCATCTAAAAAGAAAAAAGGAAATATAGTGAGCTATACTGATTTTTTTTTTTTTTTAGAAAAAGAGGCTGGCTTGGCGATGAAGAATCGTCACTGCTGACATGATTAGTTGTGGCACATGCAGATTACTGTGTGGGAAGTACGAGACGGCTGTGTCCTACCAGTGTGACAGCGGCGGCGCCTCAGCGCAGGTCGAGCAAAAGCGGCCCGCACCAGCGACATAGAGAGACTTGCTGGCTGGCGGAGCGGAAGCTATCCACGTGCACATGTGACGTCATACACTCATGACTATGGGCGCTGGGCCGCTATCTTTACAAGTGAAAATAACACAGAATTTTCTTATATACTAATACCTAATTATACAAGTAATCAAAATCAGTCAGAATGCTATGGTGCTTTAATTCACGTTGATTATTCAACATGAGCGGTGCGTTTTCTGTCTTATGTCTAAAAATTTCCGCCTGCTCTAATAAATTAAAAATATGGTTATCTTCTTTTTTGTGTATTAGTTTTAAATTTTCTGAAAGCTTGTGATGCTCTTGCCCTCATGGTGGGCCAGCCGGAGTGGCCGAGCGGTTCTCGGCGCTTCAATTTGGAACCGCGCGACCGCTACGGTCGCAGGTTCGAATCCTGCCTCGGGCAAGGATGTGTGTGATGTCCTAAAGTTAGTTAGGTTTAAGTAGTTCTAAGTTCTAGGGGACTGATGACCTCAAAAGTTAATTCCCATGGCGCTCAGAGCCATTTTTGAACCTCATGGCGGAAGTGCGCTGTTAATGCAGATCGCGGACTATTCAAGTTAAGGTGTTCCTGAAATCTTATTCGAAATGACCTACCGGTCGTGTTAAACCATTCGTATGAAGTGTCCCTTACCAGAGCAGCTCAAGTGGCCGAATATGAGGTTATACAGTATATAGCACATCGAAGCGGTTACGATCCTTAATTTGTTTACGCAATTAATAGAAGCATATTGAAAAAGAAAAATCTTTTTTCCACAGCGGAGTAGAGGCGGACTTTATAACGCTTAGACCAGTCGATCAGACAAGGGAACGCTGAATTTATTGCATAATACCATACCTGGGTGCAATTTACGAAAAAACTGGCAGACGTGTGAGATCGAAAAACATTATTCCAGGGCGTTCTACATTTTCAGATCCAGGCAGAAAACTCAGGCACAAGTAAAAAGCTGTGGTAAATAAATACAATGCAGCGTGTGTATAGTGCATTACAGGCAATGATTGCCCTAAGAATTGTATAGGACAAACTGGTAGGTCATTTCGAATAAGATTTCAGGAACACCTTTACTTGAATAATCCGCGATCTGCATTAATATCGCAGTTACGCGATGAGGGCCACAGCATCGCCAGCCCTTCAGAAAATTTAAAAGCACTGCACAGAAAAGAAAAAAGTCATATTTAGAATATATCAGATCGTTTGTATGATTAGGTGTTATAACGTAACAAAATTCTGTGTCATTTTCACTTGTAAAGGTAGCGGCCCAGCGCCCCTACTCATGAGTGTATGACGTCACATGGTCCACACGGACAGCTTCCGTTCCGCCAGCCAGCCAGGCTCTCCCTGTGTCGCTGGTGCGGGCCGCTTTTGCTCGCCCTCCGCTGAGACGCCCCGCTGTCACACTGGTAGGACACTGCTGCCTCGTACTTTCCACACAGTAATCTGCATGTGTCACAACTAGTCATGTCATCAGTGACGATTCTTCATCGCCAAGCCAGCATCTTTTTTTAAATAAAAATCAGCGTCGCTCACTATAAAATATTTCCTTTTTTCTTTTTAGATGAGGGCAAATTTTAAACAATGGAGCACGTCTTCTTTACCTTTCGCTTGCCATAATATTGACGATATTCTCTGAATAGTAAATTTTGACTTGGAGCAATGGGTATTTCTATGATCTGTTAACGATGTGAGTACATTTTAGATATTCCTTTCTTAATTTTAATGTCCACAAAAATGTGGTGCACCTGTGCTTTGCTTTTTACCGTGTAGGTTCACCTGATGATGTGGCCTGAAGCTGCGAAACCGGTCGTGTTTTAATATACAACAGTTTTACCATCTGGAAGCGAAGTTCTTACAAACATCATGTCTGTCTCTTTACACACGTTAACTAATTTAATAAACTTTCTAATGTGAACAAAGAAGTAAAAAGAATTATAAAAAAGCATTAGGTGACGTGCGCAAGGAGAAAATTTTTATACTAATTTCTTCAATGTCATCGTCAGCCCAAAATGTTTCGAGATTGGATAAACAAGAAATTATAGAATGTTAAGATAACGGTTTTAATGCTTCAGGCGCTCTACATTGTCTTCCCTCACTTGGGTAAAACGCACAGTACCTTTATAACACCACGTTGAACTGCCCGAAAAGTGCTTCTTTGCGATGTTGTGCAACTCGCATCTTATCTAAACAGCTTGTATATTTCGTGTAATGGAGAACTTGGTAGAGATAATTGATTACATTAACGTCCACTATATTTATAAGTGAACATCGAACTGTCTTTGAAGAAACGAGGTGAAGCAACACGTCACCCTCGTCTCAGTTATCTGAATAAATGTGTCCTATTTTACGCCTTAAAAAAGGGATAGTTTATAAAACTGTAAACAGCACTGTGTCGTGTAGAGTCACGAGAAATTATGCGTCAACAGTTTCGATTGGTAAAATAAACGGTGATGGATGAGGGGCCATCATTAGCAGAATTGAAAACGACACGTTAGTAAACACCATTACAATTTTTCCGTCCATTTTCGGGAACCTAATATGGAGCTCACTCTCATTTATATGCATACACTTGTAAACAAGAGAATCGACAGTTAATTAAAAAAAGTTCATATGTCGGATCGTAATCCCCTAGTAATTAAATACGACAGGACTTTCGACCGCGCTCTGACAAGCGGTTGTCGAAATTGTTCAATTTCTGTTGCCGTTGTTGGAAATTCCCGCGTGCCATAACGCGGGTGAGGCCAGCTACAAAGAGATTCAAAAGAAAATTGCTCTTACGGCCACCGCCAATCACAAGGGGGGCGCACCCTCTGCTGGAAGGTTATTTGATATGGATGAAAGATCAAAGCTGGACGAGTTGCAACAGTCGACTTTGTACTTGCTTCATTTGACGCTTAAATACTGAATAGGCGTCTCGGCTGCGTGCGCAAATAATTAAAGTGGACGCGAGTGTACCGCCATCGAACTGTGCGCTCATGGTTATCATTACACCGCGAAACGGAAGCCAGTTGATGAGAGGCTCACTGAACGGCGACACCACCTCTTCTCGTTTCTTTGGGTGTCTGTTTTGCGCTGATTTCACTTTCCTGTCACAGCCTCGCATTGTGAGTGTTATCCGCGTTTTTTACGTCAACATATTGAGTTGGTTAAAAATATTATGTACAGTAATTTATACATTTTAATCACCAAAGTTCGATGGAAAGTCGCGTCTTCGAAGTTTAATATCGTACAGTAATTGTTATTCCAATTTCCATGTAGACTGCACGTGTAACTCCTTTAATTGCAACTACGTTACGTGTTTCTAACGCAAACGCTACTGTGACGATTCAAGGCAATGCACTTAGCATTATCTTCAGTGTGTACGTGATAATTCCTGCCAGCTCATACGTATAACGATAAACAAAGTCAAATAATTACGCTTATCATGTAGAGAAGAATAACTCTCATCCGCCTTTTGCAACTGTGTCAAGGTTTTTCTTCAACCAAACGCGTTTGACCTGTTGGTATTAGGTATGATATATGGTTTTTATTTATATTATTCTTTTAGTGCGCTGTTAGCTGTTGCGTAATAGCTAAATGAATATATGTTTCCAATAAACTGCATGTCACAACTAGGCATTTCACTGGAATAACCATGTTTGCTGTAGGCCTACATTGTACGTACATGCCGGCCGGAGTAGCCGTGCGGTTCTAGGCGCTACAGTCTGGAGCTGAGCGACCGCCGCAGGTTCGTATCCTGCCTCGGGAATGGATGTGTGTGATGTCCTTAGGTTAGTTAGGTTTAATTAGTTCTAAGTTCTAGGCGACTGATGACCTCAGAAGTTAAGTCGCATAGTGCTCAGAGCCATTTTTTTGTACTTACATCTACATCTAAATGATTAGTCTGAACTAACAATTTAGTGCATGGCAGAGGATTCATCGAACCAGCTTCAAGTTCACTTCTCTGCTGTTCCACTCTCGAACAGCGCACTGGAAAAACGAAACTTAAATCTTTCTTTGCGACGTCTGATTTATTTTATTATGATAACTTTCCCCTATGTAAATGGGCGCCGACAAAATATTTTGACACTCTTGAGAGAAAGTTTGTCATTTAAATTTCATGAGAATGTCCTGCCACAGCGAGAAACGCTTTAATGGTTATTTTTTTTTTATTTTAATCAATAAAACCCCAGCTCGTGCGTCACACCTGTGGCGTTCTGTCCCCCATTTCGCAGTAATATAATACGAGCTGCTCTTCTCTGAACTTTTCGATGTTCACCATCAGTCCTGTCTGATGCATATCCCACATGGCACAGCATAACGCTAGAAGCGGTCGGACAAGCGCAGTGCAAGTACACCTTTTGCATTTTCTAAGTGTTCTGTCAACAAATCGCTGTCTTCGGTTTGCTCTCGCCACAACATTATCTATGTGATAATTCCAATTCAAGTTACTCGTAACTGTAATCCCTAAGTATTTAGTTGAGTTTACAGTCTTTAGATTTCTGTGATTACCGTGTAACTGAAATTTAGCGGATGCTATTGGTACTCATGAGGATAACTTCACAAATTACATCATTAACAGTCAATTTACACTTTCGGTACCATACAGATAAATATGTCTAAATCATTTTGCAATTCGATTTGAGAACAGATATATTTACAAGACGGTAAATGAAACATCATCTGCAAAGAATTTACGAGAGCAGCTCAGATTGTCTTCTAAACCATTTATACACACCACGAACAGCAGACGGCCTATAACACTTCCTTGGGGAACGCCAGATGTTACTTCTGTTTCACGCGATGACTTCCCTAAGTTATTTCAACTTTGATCTTACTGTAACTCAGCAGGAAAGTAAAGCACAAAAACAGATCAATTTATTTTTGTATACATAGTAGATGTAATTAAGTAAAATCAAGGAAGAACTGCTGCAAATGTTAATATCTGTTCAACATGTTAGAGGTGTGATCTATAAGGGGTCGGGAATAAAGTATATTGCTGTCAAGATGGAATCATATTTTGGATTTATATCCTTTATTGATCTCAATAAAATACTGGTCACTACAGTGGACAGACCACTTTTTGGTAAAGTAGTGGAAATATCGTCCTCTTAATAATACAGATGCTTTGGGTTCTAATGGTGATCCAGTAATATTCATTGCGCCAGCGTTTCGTTATCAGACTAAATTTAATATAATCACGTAATTATAAATATACGTTAAGTTTCCACGCAGACAAAAATGAATTCTGCTTAAGGTCGATTTTTAACGAGAGCTCTAAATGCGCTGTGCAACATTCTATGTTTGTTAATTCATTTATTCCATAAACGAAGTGATAATAAGTAAATGCACGGCGCATTTACAAGTCTCGTTGGAAACGGTCCTTACGGGCAATAATTACTTCGAAGTTTATGGAAACTTTACGTATGTTAAAAATTGTGTATTTGGTCGCAGAGTAAACAATGAAACTGGTTACTTCAAGTAACGCTCTTCCAGATATATATGTCCGATTGGTTTAACACAATCGCTATTTCTCTGTTCATGTTCATAGCAGTATTGGGCTACGAAACACTTACTACGGCATCGTGATCTAGACATAGGTTTCTCAGTTCATCACTGCTCTTAGACCTTCACTCTATTACAGTAATATATTCTTGTTAACATATGCAGTCATTTTACATTAGCTGCTATTTTAATGATGCTTGATGATAAAGATACAAAAATTTCGTCATTTGCAACTGAATTTTCTATATAAATAAGATTCGTAAATAAAGTAAAACTTTTAGTCTCAAAATTCGAGGGTGGTTTGAAAAGTTCAAGGAATCACCACGAGAGGTCAGCACTAGCGCCAGGCGCTGTTCACGTGATATTCATTGGATTGTTGCCTGTAAACACGTGCCACGTCAGTGTTCTTGGGAGAGAGCTGTGGCGGTGACGTGGCTCTGTTGAAGTAATTTGCGAAGATGGAAAAGATCGAGATTTGATCAGTGATTAAGTAGTTAGCAAAGAAAGGTGTAAAAGCAGAGGACATACATGCCGATTTCCAGAATACAACGGGAAACCCTGACCCATCATATTCGGCTGTTGCAAAGTGGACAAATGAATTTAAATGTGGTCGGGAGAGCTTAGATGCTGATCTTACGCAGTGGTCGGCCAAGATGTGTCACTACTCCAGAAATCACTGCAAGAGCGCACAAAATGCTAATGAAGGATCGCCGATTGAAAGTGCTTGAAACTGCTCACGCTTGCCAGATGCCATCTGAAAGGGTATATCACATTTTAACTGAAGAATTGTAAATGAAAAAAAAAACTTTCTGTGGCATGGGGGCCGCGACTCTTGACGCTGGATCAAAAACGCATGACAATGGTCATATACGAACAATGTTTGGTCCGTTTAAGGAGATAAGGACAATATTTTATGGGCCAGTTTGGGACCACAGATGAAACTTGGGTGCACTTCTATACCCTAGAACAAAACAACAGTCAAAGCAGTGGAAATATGCTGCTTTTCCGCCACCAAAAAAAGAACAGACAATACCTTCGGGGTAAAAGGTCATGGCATCAGTGTTCTGGGATGTCAAGGGGATTATGCTTGTAGATAATCTTCCCACTGGGCAAACAATTACTTGAGAATACTATGCTAATCTCCTGGACAAATTGCAACAAGATACCCGAAAAAAGGCCAGGTTTAGGAAGGAAGAAAGTCATCTTCCATCCAGACAATGCGCTTCCGCACACATGTGCCGTTGCCATGGCAAAATTACACGAACTATGATGTGAGTTGTTACCACACCCGCCTTATTCACCTCATGTGGCTCCATCAGACTTCCATCTCTTCGCAAAACTGAAAATTTATCTTGGTGGACGAAGATTCACTTCAAACCAAGAATTGATGTTCAAATGTTCAAATATGTGTGAAATCTTATGGGACTTAACTACTAAGGTCATCAGTCCCTAAGCTTACACACTACTTAATCTAAATTATCCTAAGGACAAAAACACACACCCATGCCCGAGGGAGGACTCGAACCTCCGCCGGGACCAGCCGCACAGTCTATGACTGCAATGCCCAAGACCGTTCGGCTAATCCCGCGCGGCAAAGAATTGATAGCCGGAGATGACAACTACTTTGCAGGCCTGGAGGAAACTCATGTTAGAGATGGGATCAAGGCACTGGACCATCTTTGCACCAAGAGCATTAATCTACAAGGGGACTACATTGAAAAATAAACTAAGTTTCAGTTGTATAAGTACTTTTTTTACTATTCCGTACCAAGAACTTTTCAAACCACATTCAAATGAAATTTTTTATTTGTATGGTACAGCATAATTAATAAATTCTTTAGTACAACAGCTTTAGAACTATCGCGTTTGAATAATTAAACTTGCTTGCACAGGGATTCGAAAGTTATTCTTCACGAAATACAAACCAAATGCTGTGACTGATCCTGTTAACATCAACATTAAATTTGCGTGCTCGTTTCGTGTCCATTGTTATTTAAAAGCTTCGAGTCTTGCATAATTCACCCTCATATTTCGAAGCAAATGTAGCCTATACGTGATACGTAACGATTATAATGATCAACGCTTACGTCGTAGAATTCCACGTTTGCTACCAGCTCTACAAATTTATTATTTATTTTCCACCGGCTTCGGTCCTAGTGATCAGCTTCAGAGGAAGAAAACGAAACAGAATCGAGCGGCACAATCATTTTATATGACAAAAACATAATATACAGATATAGTAGCAATCGTCTGTGTACTCATAAAACATATATGCAAAACGCTGAATAACTATGTCCCTTAGTGAGACATTCATAAAATATGAATTAAACATCTAATACATTCCAGTCCCTTCATCAGTCATGATCAAGTCACAACTCGCCATGGTACGTAGTCCAGCAATGTACAGAATATACAGGATGTTCCAGCTTGAAAATTAAATATTTTGGGAGGCAGCGTAACAGACTAATTTGAATACAAGATTCCGTATGTTTCCAGTTATTTTAGTTGCAGAGATAGACATGTAACCTAAGCCAATCTAACTTAAACAAATACTCGCAGAAGGTGCTAAGTAAAGATGAGTGATCAAGTTGAGAGTTCGTTTTCATAAATTCCACCTTCGACTGCAGTGCACTGCCGAATTCTCTTGACAACACATGTAGCCCTTCTCAGGTCGTCTTGGCGTTCTCTTGTGTGAGCTGCACTATTCGTAATCCGATTAAATGACCTCTTGTGTTAATTTTTTCTACCTCGCCTTTCAAACATCCCCACGGGTAAAAATATAAAGGGTCGAGGCACGGGGATGTGGTGGTCAAGAAAAGTGATCTTTCCCGCCAATCCATCTTGCGAAGAAGTTAAAAGATGTGTCACCAGATGACCAGAATGTTCAGAGTCTCTGACATGCTGTAAGAGCATACAAATTCTTGAACATGACGGAATATCAGCTAATGGTTCTAAAAGCTTGTGTTCAACGAAGTCTACATAAGAACGCCTTCTGATACGATGCAGTGACACAACAGGACCAATTAACTGAATTTTTACCATTCCACACCATACATTTACAGTGAAGCGTCCTTGAAAACGTGTCTCCGCAAAGGCATGTGGGTTTTCATCGGACCATCGATGTGAGTTACAAGTGAAAGTGGTTTCTTCAGTAAAGAGTGCTGATGAGATTTGCAGTTAGCCAATGTCAAAATTCCTATATCTCCTGTTGGAAATGTAAATGAGAAGTATAGAAGCCGTGAATACTGAATGTCAGCGATAGTATTTTGTGCGGACGCCGACACGTTTAGATATTCTGCGTGTGTTTGTTAAAGGACTACGTTCTGTCAAGTGAATAATGTCTTCCACTTCATCCAGACTCTGTCCTTTTCCACGTTCAAACGAAATATGACTGCTGGGTGCTGGACCACGCTCACCCCTCACTGTGAAAACGCCAATGAACATTCTTGAATCTGGCACACTGCGATTAAAAAATAGTCTGTCCTATTCTATATCACCAGTAACAGCATCTCCATTACAAGACTAGTACTTGAATTCCATTTCGGCATACCCAGCATTTGTAAATACGAGCGTGCTGCGTAAACCACTGCCCAACAAATCGCAGCCATAGCTACAGTTCAAAAGTTCAGTGACATGAACTCTCGCGCAATTTCTCTAGACAACTGATAAACAAAGCCACAGCAACAGGTGTACCAATACGCGAAATGAAAACATGTTTTTGTAACTCGCTGCATCACCATAACGAATAAAAGTGTTATATGGAATGTTTTATTGGAATTAGTCGTTACTGTCATCTCCCAATAATATTTTCTGTTGCTCCTGAAACTACGGTTTTATTGGCCGCTAGGGTGGCGTTACAGCGCTTCGTGAGAATATATATATATAGAACTGTTTAACTCACGCACGGTATTGTTAACCAGCCTGACAATGCCCACGATCAAAGCCGTAGCCAGGATTTTGTCAAAGGGAGAAGGGCCAAGCTCGTTAAAGAGGGCCTTAAAATCATCGTGTTAATCATTTTATGCTGCGATATTTGAGCATTTATTGCATTAATGTGGTATTATAGGTAATCACGCTGTAACAGCATGCGTTCTGAGAAATGATAAGTTCACAATGGTACATGTATCACATTGGAACAACCGAAATAAAATGTTCAAACGTACCTACGTTCTGTATTTTAATTTAAAAAACCTACCTGTTACCAACTGTTCGTCTAAAATTGTGAGCCATATGTTTGTGACTATTACAGCGCCATCTATCACAAAGCGAAAAAAGTGCTCCAACTAAAACATTCATATTTCTTTACGCACTACACGAATATGTAATATAAATGGGGGTTCCTATTTTAAAAAACGCAGTTGATATCCGTTTGACCTATGGCAGCTCCATCTAGCGGGCTAACCATAGCGCCATCTGGTTTCTATATAGACAAAATACTACTTATATAAGTAGTATTTGGTCTATAGTATATATGCGCAATTACACATTTCTTCATTTGGAAATGTGATAACTTCACTCTATTGCTAAACGAATTAAAATTCGACTATAATGCATTGCCTTTCTGCAAACTAAACACAGCTCAGTCTTCTGATATGCGGTACACTATAGCAGAGCAAAATAATCTTAACGTTGAGATGAATAACTTATAAAGTTAAACGGATTCAAATCTTTTTACAATAGCTTTTTCTCTCCTTCCACGATCTTGTATTTAAGTTTAGGACTTATCTGAAACATAGTTATAATTTCTTCAGCGTATCAAACCATCCTTAGTTCAATTCAATCTCAAATTTTGTTAATATATCTCTCATTTCATTAAATTTCTTCAGTTTCCTCTAGTAATCAACACCTTTTTTTGCAATTATTATCTCAACAGTCAACTTTAAACTATATCAACCAAATTTATTTATCTAAAAAATCAATATAAACAAATACTATGAACTACAGTTTTGGATCTCAACACTGATTAATTTAACTAGACTTTTAATTGTGCATCCTCGCTTATGTGTTTGTATTGATACATGATAATATGTGTGTACTCCTCTACCATGTAAAAGGCACGCTGTCATTTATATGACTTTTATTTACAAATTCGTTAGAGTTTGGATTCACTGTTCCAAAGGTATTGCGAGTAAGACATTCACAGTAGAAAATCATTCTTGAAGCGGGTCATCTTTATGCACAGATATACAGCAAAAAATGACGGTCGCTAGTGGTCTTCAAACGTAAACATGGCCTTCAGAGCCGGGAGCCTTCGAGGAAATGTTCGACTCTCTTTCAACGCAGCTCTTTTCATTTAGGCATCTTGAAGGGAACTGGAATCTGTCAGAAAAGAAAGGAATTCGGAAGGAATTTGCTGTGGTCTATACTAAGGGACCAACTTGGGCATTTGCTTAAGCTGAAAATGGCAAACCACAGAAAATCATTTTCAAAGTTGTCGGCGGATGGATTAGACCTACCACGCCTTCCAAATCCAGGAATTGCCTCAACGCGCAAAGCTACCCAACACAGTGGAGAAAAAGGGAAAAAAATGGTTGTTATACATTGTTTCCAGATAAATTTCATCACACCAAAAGATGAAATTCTGATACTGCATGATATTCCATCAATTGTACTTGTTACGCTGACTCACGGTACGTGAATACATGCATATTTCAAGATTTAACTGGGCAAAGAATTCGTGGCTTCAGTTATTATAGTATTATAAGAGCGTAAATACAGTAGATTTTGGACGAAAGGGGAGGTGGTGGATTCAGGGAGCAGTCGTTTCGGAAGAGTTCCACCAGCCCGCTGAAGAAATGTTTTAGCAATGAACGAACTATGGAATGTGCAGTCATCACATACCCCTCCAATCTCCACAAACCTCTCCCCATCGTTCCGTATCGGAAACCATGTGACTAGATATTTTGCCCATTGGCCTAATAATGACAGAAATTTGAGGAATTTTTTTTTAAAGAAACGCAATCATCGCCAATTGAGCCATATTTTTGTTGATCAAGGCGCAGTTTGTGCGACACAGAAATACAAGTGTATTTTAATGCACTGATTTTAATTTAGTGCACTTAATCACGTTTACCGCCCCACTGCATTGTAAAATACTGGAATATTACAGCCCGAAAGTTCTCCAAATAACGACTCCAATACTAACATTAAATTACTATAGTCAGGAAACTAGGCTGTTATAGTAGTGAGTACATACTTTTAAGCTATCGTAACGCTAGTGGATGAATCAAAGTCGGTTTTCCTCTTCTCTCTTGTTACCAACTTACCCGTAATTGGAAGTTATCAGAATAGCAAAAAGCAGAAAAACAATAAACGGCAGCATTTACATTAAATTCAGCTGGAAGTAGGAATTGAACTAATTAAGAAAACAAATGATCTCCAATAAGGTCATAACTGTTTAGTAGTTGGTATCGGCTAAAATGGGGATAGCCGACAGTGATATCGATGTATCGACAGTTTAGATCTGTCGATGCCTATGTTGGCTACGAACAGTGCGGTTCCCTTTTCTTTCGTCGTATGACTGAAAATCAAAATACGAGTAGAAGGGGCGGTAAAAAAGTTTCCGTTACAAGACCGTAGAGTCCAGGATGGATATGCCACTCAGGCAACATTACCGTGGTCATAGAGGCAGCCATGACACCGACGCACCAGGTTGAGGATATCTGTTGGATAAAACACAGTGTCCTGCTTCGTGAAGAAACCCCTCACTGCCTGATGCACATCCTCGTCTGACGAGAGTCGTCGACGCTTCAGAGCCTTTCTTTGAAGAACGGATCGTGTGGGAAGATTTCATGACCAGAGGAAGGGAGCCCGAGTGTCTCCCAGTTGGGTTTGGGTGACTTTTGCGTTACGGCATTTGCGGTAGTGATACGTGCGTTATCATTAAGCGGCAGCATCCCTTGTCGCAATATTCTGCAACGGTTCTTTTCGACATACATGCTGCCCCATACACGTTCTTTTTTCTCTGATGGTTGTCTACCAGCCTTTGCCCTTGGGAAGCCAAGAAAAGAATAACAGCACGTTGGCTCTTTTTGGACGCGTGTGCTAATAGCGTCGCCATAATTTATGTTTGTGCATTTATCGCATGCACGTTGGAAAGTCACCAATCGCCCACAGATCCATTGCCTACATGTCGGTGCTTATATAGCCGAATCGGAGCCGCGCAATGTTGCACATACATTGCAGCAACGCCATCAAACGGAAACATTTTGATTGTCTGGCGTATCTCTGAATTTCAACACACTACACTGCAGCTGGATCGTGTGATGTAATATCATATACATAATGGGGGGGGGGGGGCGGGTCCTGACACCCCGGACCCCTTCTTCAGCTTCGTCGTTGTCCTAAAGGAAACGAAATAAAAATTACTCAGCCCTATTATTCTCTTTCAAATGTTGAGAGATAGTAAACAAAGTACATTAAAGTAAGATACTCTATACTATCTCTATATATCTATATCTCTATATCTATATCTATATCTATATCTATATCTATATCTCTATATCTCTATATATCTATATACTCTATACCGAACTATCAGTTTAATAAGTCACAGCTGCAAAATACTAACGCGAATTCTTTACAGACGAATGGAAAAACTGGTAGAAGCCGACCTCGGGGAAGATCAGTTTGGATTCCGTAGAAATGTTGGAACACGTGAGGCAATACTGACCTTACGACTTATCTTAGAAGAAAGATTAAGAAAAGGCAAACCTACGTTTCTAGCATTTGTAGACTTAGAGAAAGCTTTTGACAATGTTAACTGGAATACTCTCTTTCAAATTCTGAAGGTGGCAGGGGTAAAATACAGGGAGCGAAAGGCTATTTACAGTTTGTACAGAAACCAGATGGCAGTTATAAGAGTCGAGGGGCATGAAAGGGAAGCAGTGGTTGGGAAAGGAGTAAGACAGGGTTGTAGCCTCTCCCCGATGTTATTCAATCTGTATATTGAGCAAGCAGTAAAGGAAACAAAAGAAAAATTCGGAGTAGGTATTAAAATTCATGGAGAAGAAGTAAAAACTTTGAGGTTCGCCGATGACATTGTAATTCTGTCAGAGACAGCAAAGGACTTGGAACAGCAGTTGAATGGAATGGACAGTGTCTTGAAAGGAGGATATAAGATGAACATCAACAAAAGCAAAACGAGGATAATGGAATGTAGTCAAATTAAGTCGGGTGATGCTGAGGGAATTAGATTAGGAAACGAGACACTTAAAGTAGTAAAGGAATTTTGCTATTTAGGGAGCAAAATAACTGATGATGGTCGAAGTAGAGAGGATATAAAATGTAGACTGGCAATGGCAAGGAAAGCGTTTCTCAAGAAGAGGAATTTGTTAACATCGAGTATAGATTTAAGTGTCAGGAAGTCGTTTCTGAAAGTATTTGTATGGAGTGTAGCCATGTATGGAAGTGAAACATGGACGATAACTAGTTTGGACAAGAAGAGAATAGAAGCTTTCGAAATGTGGTGCTACAGAAGAATGCTGAAGATAAGGTGGGTAGATCACGTAACTAATGAGGAGGTATTGAATAGGATTGGGGAGAAGAGAAGTTTGTGGCACAACTTGACTAGAAGAAGGGATCGGTTGGTAGGACATGTTTTGAGGCATCAAGGGATCACAAATTTAGCATTGGAGGGCAGTGTGGAGGGTAAAAATCGTAGAGGGAGACCAAGAGATGAATACACTAAGCAGATTCAGAAGGATGTAGGTTGCAGTAGATACTGGGAGATGAAGAAGCTAGCACAGGATAGAGTAGCATGGAGAGCGGCATCAAACCAGTCTCAGGACTGAAGACCACAACAACAACAACTCTATACTCTTACAAACTGTATCAGTTTAACAAGTGCCGAAACAATGAATTTTAAACGCCACATTTTAGCCATTGAAACTTGCCCCCTCCTTCCTGATTTCAGCAAAGACTTTTATAAAAAAGTTGAAAGGAGTGAAGTTTATAATAAACTTTCTAGTTTATTTAGATTTGGTGTAGAGTTGGCTAAACGCAAGCAAAATACTCCAGGGCAATAAATCTCACAAGTTTAATACTGATTTTGTATTTTATGGGGTCTGATTTTTGAAGGTCAAATTTCCACATTTTAGGTCCTCATGGCTGATTTGATCTAAATAAATTTGAAGATCGTTGTTGCAGAATTTTTGCTGTTACGTTAATACATTTTGTCACATTTCAGTATATCATTCAGTCTTTTGAATTTTCACATTAACCAAGCCGAAATTACATTGTTCGCACTAAATACAAAAAGACGTCCGATCACAGCAGAGGGATTGTTACTACTACTTCACTCTGTGGTAATAACTATATTCCATAGGGTTTAGAATTTGTCTTGACAAATGAATTTCTATTAGTTTCGATTATTGTTTCGTAACTGAATCCAGAAATAACCATAGTAATAAGTACTAGATTGCGTAATTATTAACATAAAATTTAAGTGTGCCAAATAATTCGTAATTTCAAATGTTTCAAAAAAAATATTTTAACTCTACATTCAGAGCTAGTACTTATCGATTGTAATATCGAAAATAAAGTAATACCGTTTCATAAATTTTAGTCTGAAATATAACTTATTGTGTATAAAATTATATGAAAGTTTTCAGAAAAGAGTTGAGATAATACTGTCCGGTCCAAAATTCGAAAACTAATACCGGTATTATTAACTACTGTTAAGGACAAGTAATGCTACAGGAGGATGTCCCATTACACGATCGAAGTTTCTTCATTTCGTGTTGGAGAGAAAGGACGGTGACTTCATCTCTACTTTTAATGCTGTCGTGTTACAGCTTTCCGTTAGGTAGATACCTTCTCTTACAGCTATAAAGTTAGCTAATCTCCAAGACCAATGTAAAATTAAAAGGAGACTATTAAAATGGAGTAAAACGAACGTGGGATAAATCTTGCAAAGGACAGGGGGTGAGGCTAAACCGTTTACGGGTTTATCTCTTGAGCGAGCATATTAAAGACGTAATCCGTTGGAGCAGTTTGCGTCGCTGCTTTAATGTGAAAACAGTCTTGCTTCTGTGTTCCTATAAACACTGTTATTCAGTGCCATTAAATTTATCGTGATGTAAACACTGCTACATCGTTGCTTCGAAATCAGTCCATTACTTTAACGCTACGTAGATCAGACCTTAACGCCATAAACCTGTAATTTTTAGCGACTATGTTAAGAATATGGGTAACGGCATACTTTTTGCACATAGTATAAAAACATCTAGTACAGACATTCTGACAAAAAATCTAGAAGATGACGCTTATTGCATTGTCTTGACCATAGACAAACAATTATACTTAATTTTTTAAAATATTAATTTGCAATTTGGGCTAATATGTTCATAAAATTTCTGATATGTCTCACTTAGTCTTAAGACACATTTCAGATAACGTGAAGAGAGGAATTAAAGCCTATAGGTAATACAATGGAGGGTGTCCACAATTAAAATCCATATTTCAAAACGCTGTAGATAGGGAATCACTCCCAAGAAGAACGTCAGATTTTAACAGCAAATTATTTGCGCAAGTGGAAGCATCATGAAAAAAAACCAGAAATTTGAGCAATAGATGGCGCTATCAGCGTCAGAGTATGCACACCAACAGATGTACAGCACACGGGTTTGACTCAGGTTGTGTCTGAGACGCCCAACAGGACTGCTGGTTAAGTTACTTGACAGAGCGGTAACAGTGCGCTAGTAGCCTTTGCGGCGGCGCGGTTCTTTCCGTCCCTTTACAACGTACCTGCACCTACCTGTGAACATTGTCTCAGCAGGTCATCAGTAGGGAAGCAGAGTGACACCTACTGTACTTCGACGTGAACCAGGCTGCAATTCAAGTCACTAATCTACGTTCGGGAGAAAGTTTTCATAGAAATGGAAGGTTGGAAATTTTGTCCTCATTTAATATATTCTGAAACTTAGGTGAACAAGTATCACTGCCAAGCCCGTGATAGTCTTAACTCAGTCATTCATAATCGCTTTCACTCACGTTAGCAAGTTTGCGGTGTTGCATTTCCCGAAAACGTAATAGCTACAAAAATACTGATTGTTTTTGATTGAGAATGCTCGCCAAATATTAAGTCTGTCGGTCCCAAATGCAGTCGCAGTTTTTAGCCACCAACCTACTCATTAAGCCACGCGGAATAGATGTCATTTTTCGCCACAAAATTCACTTAAAATTTCCGAAATTTCTACACGTTCATCGGAATAATTATGCCGTTCACTTTCCAACACTTTTGATGTATGAAACACTGCTGGATCCGGCAACTTATTATTTCCGTCGGAACTACTATTGCACACGTCGGATCTGTTTCGTGGCTAGGCTTCGACTCCTCTTTAGAATACTCTAAGTCTTCTCTACCAGCAGAGAAAGGCGCGCGAAGAATACTGCTTTACCATTGGTCAGTTTACTCAACAGCCAATAGCAAAACAACATTCCCCCGCGTCGGTCCGCGCTTTTCATCAATAACCAATCGCAAAATAGTAAACCTAACGACTGCACTTTTTACCGACGTAATTATTTAATATGCTGAAGTTTTGTTTATGCATAAAGTTATTTACTATTGTTATTTATACCTGAATTAACTTTCCCTTTACCATAAACTTACTTTACAAATCTAATCTACAAAAACCTCCTTTGTCCATATCCATACTTCTTCGAAATGTTCCCACACTAAATCCTACTACATAACTCGTTAAACAATTATCTTCATATTAACCTTAAACCACACATACGCATCATTCATACTGCTAAAACACATTTATAACATTTTACATACACAAAAAGACATAATAAGACTTTATGAAAATACTAGAACAGTTTATGAAAAACATTCTATTACTTTAGTGCACTCTAGTGGGCCCAATCGAAACTAAAATCACAGTCCCACTACCCAATACTGTCCTCTATCGCCTGATACATAAACTACGTGCGCGTCCAGTCTCGCGTCACCATCTGTCACTCTCCAACTCTGAGACACATCTCCCACTTAACCGCCTCCAAGGCAGGATCGGTATACGGCGCTACGCCTCACCCTCAAGAGATTCCGGACACTCAAGGATACGAAAAAGGGCATTGGCCCGATGTCTGGAAAGGATCTGGAGAAAATGATTACAAAATTCGAAAAGACAGGTCCTTTGAAGTGCAGTGTGGCAGAGGGAGGAAAGCACTCTAGCCGACGTCTTGTGGAAGATGTGACCACAGTATTGCAGTAGGTGTCGAGCGGTGGTGTGCAAACACGAAGCGCATGGGGGACTGGCAGAACGTAGACATTTCAGCGAGCACGGCGCATAAAATTCTAAATAACATCCTACACTGCGACCCATACAAAGCCACTCACGTTCAGGAACTGCTTCCTGCTGGCCTGCCAGCAAGGCACACGTTCCCTCGGAAATTTCTGGTTCGCATGGGAGTGGAAAATGAATGACCATGGCACATTCTGTGGGAAGATGAAGCCCATGTCCATCTCCAAGGACATGTCAATAAGTAGAACCGCAGAATATCCGTAACGGAAAATTCGCGCGCACTTCAACCAACTACGAAGCTGAACTGAAGGCGAGTTCTGCGGAACGCATTCTGAACTTGACCCGCAAGACACTCCGATCTGTCTCTGTTGATCCACCGTTGAAAGGGGACGTCGGCTGTTTAGGTAACTGTCGACATTAATGAACTTGTCCAACAGCCGTGTGACTAAGATGTTACTTTATTTAATTTTTAAGGCTACCAGTTTCGGCATTTCACTATGCCATTTTCAGGCCCCATATGCATCTCTCCAAACAAACGATAATGTCGTATAGTGCTGTATAGTCATATAGCCATATAGTCGTATAGTGACATAATCGTTTATTTGGAGAGATGCATATGGGGCCGGAATATGGCATAGTGGAATGCCGAAACTGGTAGCCTTAAAAATTAAATAAAATAACATCTTAGTTACACTGCTGTTGGAGAGGTTCACTCATATTGACAATTACCCCGATCTATTGTGGAGCATGCAGTTTCTCGATTTCAACTTGTGAAAGAAAAAGTGGGCAGCATATTGAACATGTCTTGCGCCAGTCTCATAAAAATTAGAAACCGATATCGTCTTGCTCTTATGCCGTTTTTGATCCCAGTACAATTAAAACCCGGTTTCTTTCCTTTTATGCGGTGTTTGGCCGCAGAAAAATTACAAACCGATGTGGCACGACCTTGCCGCAGTGGAAGGGCATACCTATCTAACAGCGCCACAGCTTTTGACTGGCGAACTTGTACCGGCGCGCACATTGAAAGTCCGGATGGTGTTATGTGTAACTCGAACCACAGCAGTCGCATTGTGATTCATTTGCCATTTGTAGCCGACTCCATTTAGGCTAAGAAGCTTAAAGCGTCATCTATTGGTAAAATTTTCCTTTTTTTTGCTTGACATTTCCCCCTGCATCAATAATATCCGGTTCAAATTCTGCCTACAGCGTTTTGAAGCCGTAACTGTTATTATTGACGCCCTGTATGTAGCGAGATATGTGGGAAATCATCCTCGAGAGGGATTTTTCATCACGAGAACTTTGACTTGCACTGCCGGTCATCAAAACTGAAATGGCAGGCTTGATGCAAATAATGAAATTGCTTCCACTGGGCGAGTTTAGTGGAAAAATTAAAATAATGATTTGATTTTTTGATTATTTATGGCTATGAACAATGCAAAATTTAGTACACAGACCTGCCATGTACGGCAGCAGCAGTGGCTCTAATCGAGTCGAACTTATTTGGAATGATCGATAGGGGTCCGCTATTCCATGCTACTTCAGCTCTGTACAAGTGTCTATCAATGATAGTGGTTTGTGATTCTTATTTTTCTAATGTTCTGTTTTATTTCTACATTAATATTACAAATGGTTGCTGTTAAAATGATTTATTGCCACATTTGTTGTTGTTGTTGTGGTCTTCATTTCAAAGACTGGTTCGAAGCAGCTCTCTATGCTACTCCATCCTGTGCAAGCCTCTTCATCTCAGCAACCTGCATCCTTCTGAATCTGCTTACTGTATTCGTCTCTTGGCCTCCCTCTACAGTTCTTACACCACAAGATTCCATCAAACACTAAATTGGTGACCCCTTGACGCCTCAGACAGTGGTCTACCAACCGAACTTTTCCTCTAGTCAAGTTGTGCCACAAATTCCTCTTCTCCCCTATTCTGTTCAGTACCTCTTCATTAGTTACGTGCTGTACCCATCCAATCTTCAGCATTCTTCTGTAGTACCACATTTCGAAAGCTTCTATTCACTTCTTGTCTAATCTATTTACCGTCCATGTTTCACTTCCATTCATGGCTACACTCCATACAAATACTTTCAGAAATTGCTTCCTGACACTTAAATCGATACTCGATGTTAACAAATTTCTTTTCTTCGGTAACGCTTTACTCGACATCGCCAGTCTATATTTTACATCCTGCATCCTCTCTACTTCGGCCATACTTAGTTATTTTGCTGCCTAAATAGCAAAACTCATCTACTCCTTCAAGTGTCTCATTTCCTAACGCAATTCCCTCAGAATCGCTTGATATAATTCGACTAGATTCCATTATCCTCATTTTTCTTTTGATAATGTTCGTCTTATAGCTTCCTTTCAAGGCACTGTCCATTCCGTTCAACTGTTCTCCAAGATCGTTTGCTGTCTCCGACAGAATTGTCATCGGTAAACTCAAGTTTTTTAATTCCTACTCCACATTTTTCTTTCTCTACCACATACATAACATAAGACATTGTGGCACTGATGGTCGGGAAGCCCCGTCGAAGGATGTTCAGCCGCCAGGTTGCAGGTGTTATTTCAGATGACGCCACATCTGGGGATTTGCGCATCGGTGACGATGAAATGATTATAAGGACACCACAACACCTAATCTACGAGCGGGGAAAATCTGCAACGCTGCCGGGAATCGAACCCACGCCCGCTGCATGGTAGGCAAACTCATTACCACTCAGCTAAGCAGGCGGTCGTTACGTAGCAGACGTGTGGTCGTAGTGAGGGAGTGTCGTTGGGCAACAAATCGCAATGCACCTGGCGTGTTCCCGGGTCTCCTGCAAAGGCGCTAACCCGCAACGTAGCACCGCCATGCGGGTTGTCGTTCCGGCTCCTCAGGCGCCTCAGCCGAACTGCGCCTGAGCTTCAGGAAGCAGTCTAGCTCAGGGGGGCGCGCAAGAGCAGTATGAGGCCGCAACAGCTGCCTCCACCTCGCCATTTACCTCAGACAATTCCAGCCCACATCGATAGACCAATAGCTATCTGGTAGTCGTCCGCCACATGGGTATAACTGCAGTCGGCCTGCAAGCAGCAGGCAGTTCCGTTTGTGCCAACAGAATTAGAACATCGCCAGCACCACGTCGCCTCCCGGAATCGATGTCGCCCTTGCCACCCGGGACCATCGCGCATTGCCAGCCGCTGCTCCGGCCGTGGACTCTGATGCTGGAACTCCTTGTACTGCTCGTGAGATAGGACTTGGATATTCTGCCCACTGTTGATGTCTAAGAAGGTAGTCTGTTTCGTTTGCAAGAGAACTTTTCAGAAGATAGTCTTACGCAGAGATTTACTTCTGTTGTTTTCCAAGAACTTTGAGTTGTCGAAGAAGTCATTCTTTTCTTATTTGTTTGGAACTGCCAACGGATCACAGAATTCATGTTTCTGAACATAAACTGACTGTGACAAAAAATTTATATTTGGGTGTAACCAAATGACGTACTGTGAAAGTACACCAGGCCGAACACTTCAGCAAATATATATCTAAATCTAATATTGGAAACAGTCTGTTTTGAAGAATAGAAAATTATATACTAAATTTGTCCCACACAACCTGACACCTGTACAAAAAAGGAAACGAAGTTTGGACGCTTGACTGAAATGCAAAATGCAGATTTTCTTTTGCCTACAACAAAACTACAAAGTTCAGAAACCTACATGAGCAGTCAGTGCTTTGACCATACAACCGATATTGAAGCCAAGATAACGTGCGAGTTAAACAACCTCCGAAAGAAGTCTTTTCTGGCAGAGTCACATAGTTCTAAGAACGTTCTGTGCGTTTTACGCAAGTGTGTGTTGACTATGCAGAACATCTGAGGCATTACAATGACCATCTTCAGTTGTGTCTATTCTTTTACTAAGCCAATACCGAAATTTCTTGCACTGACGGGGTAAGTGATGAGATCAAGCTCGGAGTGAACTTTTATAAGCCTTTATAAGCCTCATCCCATAATCTGCATCAAGTAATTTAAGGGGTCGTAAAGATGAACTACTGCTGACTGTTTGTTGCCCATTGTCGTAATAACCGCTCAACTCGTTCGGCTTGCAAGTATCCTCTGGGGCATAAACTATTGCAGGCTTCCTAGTGGTTCCCATACTGTGGAAGATTCGTGTTGCAAGTACGCAATCAAATTCCAGGAGTGCTTTGTAACACTGCACATGATAAATTTCTTAATATTGCCTCACTCACTCTTCTCATAGATGACTCTTGTGTCTTTAACCTATCTCTGTGGCAGCAGATCGAATAAAACTGCCTGCCCGTGATGTTGTTGCGCATCTAGGCATAGGAGAGGTAGTTGTAATTAGCACTTAGAGAAAAAATAGTTACATAATTAATTTTTTTATTTACAGACACATCTCTGTAGTCCTGGTACACACTGAAAACTCCGCGCCACAGTCCAGTAACACATCATATCAGACGCCAAAACAAAATGGCGCTGCCCATTGATAAGGTGCACTGTCTTGCGGTAGAGTATTTTTCAGCGTTTTAAGGACGACAACGCTGCAACAGCACATGCTGAGTGAATACTAACGATGCACCACCATATGACACAGTGGGTAGGTGACGCAGAAGCTTCCACTGTGGTCAAACAAGTATGAAGGGAGAAGGAAGTGGCAGACTATTCTCACTGACGGAACGGATATCACAAGAGGAATGGAGCAGTGGCGTTCGACGAGTGGTTGGCAATGTCAAAGTTTCACCCTCCATTTCTCAGTGCACCACCAGCAATGGAGGGTGAAACTTTGACAATGCCAACCACTCGTGCTGGCGAAACGTCAGACAAATCATCAGATGGGCGTCGGCCGAAGAACCCGGGACAGAAGCTAACAGGCAGTTTGTCGACTTGCATGCGGTTCTAACAGGCACAAATGTCGCCACGTTTTGGGCACAGAGATTCTCACACATTCAAACAACGCGACGGACCGGGGCCACAGCGGTAATGTTACAGCAGTGTCTGTCAAATGAAGGTGACTTTGTCCACCTAATTACCATGGAGCAGAGCTGGGTGTAGCATCATGACCCAAAGACAAGGGGAAAGAGCAAGCACTGGAGATGTGTGGATTCACAATAGTCGTTAAAAATGAAGACGCAATTAATCGAGCAAGATAGTATTGAATGACTTTTTTTTTTGACGGACACAGTGTGGTGTTAACAGATTGCCGATGTAAGGATTAATCTGTCACAAGAGCATACTGACGAAATGTATTGACTAGGTTACGGGAGTCTGTCAGGATGAAGCACAACGAGAAGCTGTCTAAGGAGATGCTTCTCCTTCACGAGAAGTGGCTCTGCGCAGGAAACAGCCACGTATTTTATCTCTTTGGGTTATCAAATTTCCTCTCACTCGTATTCTGCTGACAGGTCATCTAGACACTTCTTCCTTTTCCTAGGACGAAGCAACAACTATCTCGTTGTCATTTCCGCAACGACGACGAGGTGCATTTTTCTTCCTGTGTGGCCAAAACGCGTACTTGTACTATGTGTCACCGTCAATTTATCCATCACCAGTAAGACTGTATCGGTACTCCAGAGTGAGCGCGGGAAGGATGAGTAACAATATGACCTCGTTTTATGGCCACAGTTTGATTTTTTTGAGATGATAATGAAAATTTTGTCACCACCAGTCCTAAATCGCTGTTACTGTCACTATTCTGGGGTGATACTAACTTGCTGTCTTTTTTTAAGTTATATTTTCTTCTTAGACATTAGCAAATAACCAATTTAAATTCATCCTTTGCAAGAGAGAGTAAGAATCCTTCATCTGAATGTTGGTTACGAATTGAATCTGTGATTCACAGTTAGAAAATGCAAATAGATATAACTCATCATATAAGTAGTTTCAGTTTACCTTTCGGGAACCTATTTGGACGGACGTATGGTTTTCATGTCCCTTGGAGACTAAAACTGTATGCCACTAAGTGAAAATTATAAGTGATGATACTGCACTAAGAGTTAGAGTAGCTCAGAGACTGGAAAATCTCGTGATATTTTCGCTTCGTCTCTTTTCTGTTTGTTTTGTTTTACTATTACTCGCGTAACAACTAATGTATGAGATAAAATATGTTACTACGAAAAGAGACCCGAAATACCTTTTAGTGATGCTGTGCTATGCCTTTCTTTGGATCATTAATTTTCAACAAAACAAAATATATTATGTTCTTATTGTTCTGGATCTGGCTTTCTATTAAAGGAACATTTTTCCGTTACTGTAACTCGCAATAAAGTTCAACATATCTTCCTTACTTTATGGTTATTGAAAAGGTTAATGAAAATTACTTCGTTATCAATACTGATGTTACAGTACGCAATAATTGTTCAAAAGCATAATTTTGCAGTGGATTTTTGTTAACAGTAAAACAACAATAAGTACCACGACTAACACGAGAACATTAGACTATTATCGGAGGAAAAAGATGTTTTTACTATAAGGTTGCCAGACCAGACCTACGCACAGCAAGATTTCTTTTATGTTATGAAAGTAAATTATCTTTTTGCACTGTTAGTAATATATTATCAGCAGCCCGCATCAACCTGTAAAACACATCATAAAATCTGCTGCTCTGCTCTGCAACTCCGAAAGCTGAAAGAAATAATTTTACTTCACTATTACCTGCCCGCTTCTTTGCGGTATGATAGATTTCATTTAATGCAATTTGAATGCGCCGCAGCAACGGCTCGTTCGTTCGTAGCGCAGCTCTGCACCACGAATAATATTTAAATAACTGAAAATGTCTTAAAGGGATGGGATAAAATACCAGGCAAGCTTATTACAAATCATAATGCAAAGTTTCACTAAATAACTCTATTCAAAACATTTAAACAATTCGATTAATTACACACCTTTCCAAAACTTTACTTAACCGCGTCCCTCTTACAAACTTGACAAAAGAATGCTACGCTAGCGTACAATATAACGTCACAGGCTATCCTACTCGCGTAACTCCACGAAGACGACAGAGAAATTAATGTTCGTTCTGTATTATTTATACTAGTCACATATTCTCATCTTAGTTTGATATTTAATAAGTATCGTCTGTGGCGGTTTCAGTACTCGCCGACACAGATATTATCTAAAATAAATAAAAAGAAAAACAGTACATAATTTTATACAAGAACAAAACATGATACACAATATTTTCTCTTTATTATATAATATGTCTTTTGCTAAGAGACGTTACAAGCTATTCAAAACTGCGGCCTGCTTGAACTCATCCTCTGATGATATTATCTTTCGGTAACGGTGGTGTAAGTCACCATTGAGACATGGATTTAAAGCGTCAACCTGTGACTAAACAGGAAAAATGGAGACTTTAGTCTCTCTGGAATAGCTGTGCCACAAGCAACTGTTTAAAACAGAACAAGGTCATTAATCCATATATTGTTACGTTACCAATCGAAAAATCAAAATAATGAAATTAAATATATTTATACAAATAGAAGAATAAAGGCAAGTTGAAGAGTATAAAAGATAGTGAAACGTCTGATATGAAAGTTGGAAAAGTGACAGCGGTAAAAACGTAACTATGCTTATAATACAGGGTGTACTGAAACTCGTTACTAATTCTGGAACTTGTAGAGGAGACTGAGTACATAATATTTTGAATAGAAACCCATGTGAGATGCGTAATATGTCCCCGTCTCCTGAAAGAAAGAGAAAAGTCTCTGAGTCTCACCCCGGTACGCAATAGGGCAGACAAGATGACTCTTACCACGTCAGACCGTCACCTGACGTATGCCTTGCTGCGAGAGCTACTCAGTGCCTGTGCGTCTCCGACACAGTAAACGTGCTCCTTGTGTATGACGAAGCTCGAAGTGACGGAAGACTTGCAAGTCGGCTGTATCGCGAACGTTTCCCGCGACGTGGTACACTCGCACAAACTTTTTGCCCAAGTTACGCAGCGCCTCCGAGGTACGTTCATCGTGAGAAGGCAGGATTGTGGTGCTCCACGGCAACGCTGCACGCCCGGATTTGAAGATGGTGTACTGCACTGCGTCGAAGAGAACCTACTAACAAGTATTCGGACAATTGCGCGTGCAGTGAGTGTTAGAGTATCCTCTGGTACGTTACGCGTGAGCAGTAAATACACTCCTGGAAATTGAAATAAGAACACCGTGAATTCATTGTCCCAGGAAGGGGAAACTTTATTGACACATTCCTGGGGTCAGATACATCACATGATCACACTGACAGAACCACAGGCACATAGACACAGGCAACAGAGCATGCACAATGTCGGCACTAGTACAGTGTATATCCACCTTTCGCAGCAATGCAGGCTGCTATTCTCCCATGGAGACGATCGTAGAGATGCTGGATGTAGTCCTCTGGAACGGCTTGCCATGCCATTTCCACCTGGCGCCTCAGTTGGGCCAGCGTTCGTGCTGGACGTGCAGACCGCGTGAGACGACGCTTCATCCAGTCCCAAACATGCTCAATGGGGGACAGATCCGGAGATCTTGCTAGCCAGGGTAGTTGACTTACACCTTCTAGAGCACGTTGGGTGGCATGGGATACATGCGGACGTGCATTGTCCTGTTGGAACAGCAAGTTCCCCTGCCGGTCGAGGAATGGTAGAACGATGGCTTCGATGACGGTTTGGATGTACCGTGCACTATTCACTGTCCCCTCGACGATCACCAGTGGTGTACGACCAGTGTAGGAGATCGCTCCCCACACCATGATGCCGGGTGTTGGCCCTGTGTGCCTCGGTCGTATGCAGTCTTGATTGTGGCACTCACCTGCACGGCGCCAAACACGCATACGACCATCATTGGCACCAAGGCAGAAGCGACTCTCATCGCTGAAGACGACACGTCTCCATTCGTCCCTCCATTCACGCCTGTCGCGACACCACTGGAGGCGGGCTGCACGATGTTGGGGCGTGAGCGGAAGACGGCCTAACGGTGTGCGGGACCGTAGCCCAGCTCCATGGAGACGGTTGCGAATGGTCCTCGCCGATACCCCAGAAGCAACAGTGTCCCTAATTTGCTGGGAAGTGGCGGTGCGGTCCCCTACGGCACTGCGTAGGATCCTACGGTCTTGGCGTGCATCCGTGCGTCGCTGCGGTCCGGTCCCAGGTCGACGGGCACGTGCACCTTCCGCCGACCACTGGCGACAACATCGATGTACTGTGGACACCTCACGCCCCACGTGTTGAGCAATTCGACGGTACGTCCACCCGGCCTCCCGCATGCCCTCTATACGCCCTCGCTCAAAGTCCGTCAACTGCACATACGGTTCACGTTCACGCTGTCGCGGCATGCTACCAGTGTTAAAGACTGCGATGGAGCTCCGTATGCCACGGCAAACTGGCTGACACTGACGGCGGCGGTGCACAAATGCTGCGCAGCTAGCGCCATTCGACGGCCAACACCGCGGTTCCTGGTGTGTCCGCTGTGCCGTGCGTGTGATCATTGCTTGTACAGCCCTCTCACAGTGTCCGGAGCAAGTATGGTGGGTCTGACACACCGGTGTCAATGTGTTCTTTTTTCCATTTCCAGGAGTGTATATCTGTGCCACTAACAGAGGGTACGCGCTATGGATCCAGTAGATTTTCCACAACGCGTTGTCTACTGCACGTGGTTCATGCACTGCTGCATCGACACACTCTTGTTTCCACGTCGAGTTTTGTTCAAAGATGAATCTAAGTTCGCTAGTGACTGTGTTCTTAATTCGCGATACAGCCATGGCTGGGAGACGAAGACCCTCATGCCACTCACGTTTAAGGATTTCGACACCAGTTTCGTATTAATGTGTGGCAGGTATCCTGGATGGCCTTACCTTCGTCCACTCAAGCTAATTTATGCTGCATACTTTATTCTCACACAAAAGGTGGTGGATCCGTTCGTGCAAGGTGTGCCGCTGGATTTCCGCCAGGAAATGTGATTTCAGCGTGATAGAGCGCCGTCTCCCTTCCCACGCGTGGTTTGGAGACATATCTACAGACGACGGAGATGCAGAGGCGGTCCAACCACGTGGCCGCCGTGATCGCCGGATTTAACCCCCTATTTCGGGGTCGTATGCAAAGTTAAATTTATGACACTCCTGTAGTGACATAGGAATATCTTCTGGCACGAATTCTGGCTGTTGCGTTGCCTACAGGGGTTCATGAATTTTCGACACATTTCTCGCTGAGACCTGAGTTTCTCCTCGCTTGGCGGCCGTAGTGGCCGAGAGGTTCTAGGTGCTACAGTCTGGAACCGCGCGAACGCTACGTTCGCAGGTTCGAATTCTGCCTCGGGCATGGATGTCCATAGGTTAGTTAGGTTTAAGTAGTTCTAAGTTCTAGGGGACGGATGACGGATGACCTCAGATGTTAAGTCCCATAGTGCTCAGAGACATTTGAACCATTTTTTCTCCTCGCTTATACAATTTTCAAACAACTTACGGGGAATTCAGCCAAGTGATATTTACAGTGACCGCCAACATTTTGGCGAGAGTAGAGCCAGCAATTTTCAAGCCACAAACTGCAACTTACAGGCGTTGTACAGGCAAATTTAGAAAACCTTGGTTCTTGGAGAAATTCAGGAAAGGTAACACACACACACACACACACACACACACACTGACATACTGCAAAGTAGTGCCACCATGAGTGACCAAAGTCACATGTGTCGAGAGTGAAAGACTACGAACTAGCAAGTGAGGTAACATGGACTCTGTCCCTCTGTTTTTTTAAAAAGGGAGAGAGCAGGGTTCCAAGCAGAGTTTAAACAAAAACCTGCATCCTTGTTTACAAGGTAGCTCGGTAATTTAATCTCAGCAGCCTCCTTAGTAACACTGCCCCAATAGCTGAACGTGTATGCCATATCTCGGTATTGTCATATAAAATAGGTGACCTGTATCAAAACAATGTTCAGCTAATAGTAATCTACTTGGCTGCTGCATTCGTGTGTGCCGTTTATACTCAGTACATTGGTCATCTACGGTCTTGATAGTTTCACCAATATATGCCATGCAACAGCTACAAGGAATGTGACATACACCCCCCTTACGCAAACCAAGATCATCCGTAACAGAACCCAAAAACACTTAATTTTAGATGGTGCCCGGAAAACACATTTCACATCTTATTTCCGTAAAATACTATCCATCTTGTAGGAAGTGCTTCCTACGTAAGGATGTCGACCCAGTATTGTCGTCAGTCACACGATGCACAGTTGATCGATAGCGCAACGCACGTTCAATGTGTCTTTCACTGTAACCATTTTGACGAAATGTAGCCTCAAGATGGGCCAGCTCAGCTGGAAAACTCCCAGTGCCGGAAATTACGTGTCCTATGTACCAAGGTGCGAAATACCCCTTTACACTGAGTCGGATGGTGACAACTATGAGCCTGCAAATACAAGTCAGAGTGAGTACGTTTCCGGTAAACTTCACGCCCCAATGATCCATCAATCTTCCTGCTAACCAAAACGTCAAGAAAGGAAAGGCAACCATCCTTTCCACCTCCATCGTAAAACGAATGTTCGGGTGGATCTAGTTCAGATGTTCTAAAAAGGTCTTCAAATTCTGCCTCCCACGAGGCCAAACAAGTAAAGTATCATCAACATATCTGTAGAAACAGGCGGGTTTCAAAGGCGCAGGCTCCGTGGCATGTTCCTTGAAGTCTTCCATAATCAACTTTGCAATCACAGGAGACAACGGATTACCCTTAGCAACTCCATCTGTCTGCTCGTAATACTGGTCATAGAATAAAAAGTAAGTGGATGTCAACACATGTCAAAAGAGATACGTTAATTCAACACCAAACCTGACCTCAGTTAACCACAACGAACCAGGCAGAGGAACACGAGTGAAAAGAGACACCACATAAAAACTTACTAAAATATCAGAGTCATTGACCGCATTCCCTCCAAACGACTGAGGAAATCACCTGAGTTCATTATACGATGTTCCCACCGATCAACTTGTGGACACGATATGTCGGAGCGCCAATATTGCTCACTACAGGACGGAAAGGAACTCCTTCCTTGTGTAACTTCGGAAAGCCATGTAACCTAGGGGGGGAAACCACTATGGTGTTAAGACCCTTGATAGTGCCCCGCGAGAAACCACTTTTCTTCAGGAGGCTGTTGGTTTTTATCTCAACACTTTTCGTGTGCTCAGCATCGATTCTGCGATAGGATGAGTCAGATAAAACAACATTCCGCCTCTTAATCCAACTGAGCACCCATTTCGCCTAATGTGACAATCGTGAATCAACCTTTTACCGACACATTTGATGTACCTGCCGTTTTATGGTAATTTCTCAGTTTATGCAGAACGTCTCGACGTTTACTTCATACATCTAAATTTCAACTAGGACCTCCCTGTTTGTAATAACGTTCTCCGCCTGATAAGTGTTATAAATTGTCATTTATACCCTAAGACCAGAAACGATGCACCCACGAAGAAATTATTGGAATCAGACGGATATCGATAGATGTGATGTACGTGTACAGACAAACAAATGATTATAATCTCAAAAAAGAAAAAAAAACTGTAGCTTCGCACACTGAGCAAGTTAATGACGTGCTGGTCCCCTACTGGTCCTTTTGCAAGCAGTTGTGTGGGCTTGCGTTGACTGATAGAGTTGCTGGATGTGCTGATGATATCGCGCCAAATTCAATGCAAGTGGCGCGTTGGATCGTCAAAAAGTCCCGAGGTGGTTCGAGGGGCGTGCCGATAATGCTGCAAGAATTCTCAATTCGAGAGAGATCCTGCAGCCAAGTTCGCCAGGGTCGGATCTGATAAGCACGAAGACATGTAGTAGAAAATCTTGCCGTGTGCGGTCAGGCATTATCTTGCTGAAAGATAAGCCCTGGGAGGCTTGTCACGGAGGGCAACAAAACGGGGCGTAGAGTACCGTCAGTGAATAGCTGTGCTGTAACGGTGCTACGGATGACAAGCGAAGGAACCTGCTGTGAAAAGGAAATGGCACCGCAGACTAACACTTCTATTTTTTGGGCCGTATTGCGAGAGACGGTCAAGTTGGTATGAGACCGCTTTCTGGAGCTTCTCCAGACACATCTGGGACTTAGTTGGAAGCGGAGCTCATTTCTGAAGACAGTTCTACCCCAGTCTACCGAAGACGTCACTGGAGAATTCCCGGGCAGTGGAGGGGTAGCAACCTGACTGACACCAGCCATAAGACCCGACGACCAAGAGTGATTGTTCGAGGCGCCATTTGTTTTCACAGGAGGACCACTTTGTCATCTGCGGCACCACTACAGCACAGCCGTACGTTGACTGTATTCTACGCCATCGTCAGCTCACATCTCAGCACGATAATGCCCCACCGCACGCGACAAGGATTCTACTGATTGTCTTCGTGCTTCATCAGCGAGAGGACGTTTGGAGCGTTGTGGACAGGGAGGGCCCTCCTATCATCTGGGTGTTTTGACAATGTAACGCGCTAACTGAACAGACTTTGGCACGATACCCTTGAGGAGTGCATGGAAGAATTTGTTAATCAATACTAAGCGGCAGATGTGCTTGCATAAGGGCTAGAAGTGGAACAATGCGTTATGGACTTGCTGAATTAGTGAAGCTCTTCTTCTGAATAAATTATCCAATTTTTCTGAAATTGTAATCACTTGTTGGTCTGTGCCATGTATATTACATCTACCTATTTCCGTCGCATTCGGATAATTTCTTCGTGGTGTGTCGTTAAGATGAGAACAAATAATAGAAAGTATCCTACCTGTAGCCTATCCCGTGTAGTAAGAATCATAATGGTGAAATTGAGGTATTAACTTTGAATTTAGGGAGTTCAATGTTGGGTACTATTTATACACTCCTGGAAATGGAAAAAAGAACACATTGACACCGGTGTGTCAGACCCACCATACTTGCTCCGGACACTGCGAGAGGGCTGTACAAGCAATGATCACACGCACGGCACAGCGGACACACCAGGAGCCGCGGTGTTGGCCGTCGAATGGCGCTAGCTGCGCAGCATTTGTGCACCGCCGCCGTCAGTGTCAGCCAGTTTGCCGTGGCATACGGAGCTCCATCGCAGTCTTTAACACTGGTAGCATGCCGCGACAGCGTGGACGTGAACCGTAAGTGCAGCTGACGGACTTTGAGCGAGGGCGTATAGTGGGCATGCGGGAGGCCGGGTGGACGTACCACCGAATTGCTCAACACATGGGGCGTGAGGTCTCCACAGTACATCGATGTTGTCGCCAGTGGTCGGCGGAAGGTGCACGTGCCCGTCGACCTGGGACCGGACCGCAGCGACGCACGGATGCACGCCAAGACCGTAGGATCCTACGCAGTGCCGTAGGGGACCGCACCGCCACTTCCCAGCAAATTAGGGACACTGTTGCTCCTGGGGTATCGGCGAGGACCATTCGCAACCGTCTCCATGAAGCTGGGCTACGGTCCCGCACACCGTTAGGCCGTCTTCCGCTCACGCCCCAACATCGTGCAGCCCGCCTCCAGTGGTGTCGCGACAGGCGTGAATGGAGGGACGAATGGAGACGTGTCGTCTTCAGCGATGAGAGTCGCTTCTGCCTTGGTGCCAATGATGGTCGTATGCGTGTTTGGCGCCGTGCAGGTGAGCGCCACAATCAGGACTGCATACGACCGAGGCACACAGGGCCAACACCCGGCATCATGGTGTGGGGAGCGATCTCCTACACTGGCCGTACACCACTGGTGATCGTCGAGGGGACACTGAATAGTGCACGGTACATCCAAACCGACATCGAACCCATCGTTCTACCATTCCTAGACCGGCAAGGGAACTTGCTGTTCCAACGGGACAATGCACGTCCGCATGTATCCCGTGCCACCCAACGTGCTCTAGAAGGTGTAAGTCAACTACCCTGGCCAGCAAGATCTCCGAATCTGTCCCCCATTGAGCATGTTTGGGACTGGATGAAGCGTCGTCTCACGCGGTCTGCACGTCCAGCACGAACGCTGGTCCAACTGAGGCGCCAGGTGGAAATGGCATGGCAAGCCGTTCCACAGGACTACATCCAGCATCTCTACAATCGTCTCCATGGGAGAATAGCAGCCTGCATTGCTGCGAAAGGTGGATATACACTGTACTAGTGCCGACATTGTGCATGCTCTGTTGCCTGTGTCTATGTGCCTGTGGTTCTGTCAGTGTGATCATGTGATGTATCTGACCCCAGGAATGTGTCAATAAAGTTTCCCCTTCCTGGGACAATGAATTCACGGTGTTCTTATTTCAATTTCCAGGAGTGTAGAAAGTATCCTATCTGCAGCCTATCCCGTGTAGTAAGAATCATAATGGTGAAACTGAGGTATTATCTTTGAATTTAGCAAGTTCAATGTTGGGTACTCTTTAAATGTCAAGGGAGCTGTGTTTTAGTCTCGTGACAACCTGTTCATGGAAATTATCTAATGTAGAATTTTCCTCTTCCTATGCATCTCTCCTAGAGTAGACAAACTTTGAGAAGTATATGTTGCTACGTTCTTTATTCTGTTTATTGTGTGATGGGAAACGACTGTGACTGTTGAAACCATCAGTACCCCACATTTCAACGGTCGTTTTACCCCCTCAGTTGCTTCTTTCAAACTAAATATTGTGTAACTGCGCACAATCTCCCATGCACGATATGAAGGACTTTCTCTGCACCTATGCTGCAAAGCCACGTCCGTCATCTGTCAGAAAGGGCACCCTGACGTTACGCTCCCTCCTCATATTCTCTCGCCGTTAGCTAGCACCGTCTGGTTCCGAGGTACAGTTGTCGACCTTCTGTGTGGAAGCAACGATTAATATAGAACGTTCCTCTACATCAACACGATTACTCTGCAGTTCACAATCAAGTGCCTGACAGAGGACTCACGGAACCAGCTTCAAGCTATCTCTCTACCGTTCCGCTCTCGAACGGCGCGGAAAACGCCCTAACATGTTTGCTACCACAACCATCCATCGTTCGTGCGATGCACCAAACTGTCAACAATCCTAATGGACGTATCAGGCACTGAGCACCAGATAAAGTAACAGTACTATTATGCTGGAGTGTTGTCCCAGCAGTCAACCGTGAGCAAAGCGATTTGAAATCTAAATCTTTGGAACTTAGCTTATGAGAAAGTCGGCGGTCATAAAATACTAAAATAGTATAATGAAAACAGTCTAAATTGCATAAAATGTTTTGTTTTAAAAATGGTGACAACTTTCGATCAATGTTTGATTTTCCTCAGACGGTTGCTCTGTGAACTGAGTAACATAAAAATATTAGAACACACACGAAGCTAAACACAACAGTAAAACGTGATATAACTACAATATAAGTAGAAAAAGAGACACCCTTACTGGCTGCAGAAGCTGGTAGTATGGAGCTGTTAACTGCTCTAGCCTGGTGTGGACAGCGGCTGCTGCATAACGTGCAGATCGTCGCATAAATATTGGGAGCTCCGCTCAACGTCTCCAGCATCACGACAGTGATAGCTAGTACCCGTGAAATACAAATATATTCAGTAAAAATACAACTATGTAATTTTTGGATCACGACAATAGTCATTTAAATAGTAAAATGGGGATGCATGAAATACAATGAAAGAAACACAATAAAGAAACAAACAATTAACATTCGAACTAGACCAGTGGTCCTCTCTTGTGCGTAATGTATGTAAAGCAGAGGTGGCTCACAAGGACGCCATCAGTAACCATAGCAACATTTAAAGTCAAAAGTACGGAATAGAGAAGTGTGGCTTACAGTTTCTTACTCTAAACGTAATCATAATTATATACATAAGAGGTAATAAGTACGTTTAATACGATAGGAGTAGTACCAAAGACGCTAAAAATTTAAGCAAACAATAAAACAATACGCCATTGACATTAAAATTAGGTACAAGATACCCTGTGAGGGACTGAGACATAATGCAAAGTCGGCTCAGACAGGACGTCTCCAGTACGTACGTCACAGCGTAATGACCGGAATATATTCCGATACACTTCACAGGTGCAGAAGTATTGGCTTGTTATGACAACTTTGATTCAGAACAGTGTACACACCATAATAATATTACATACAGCAGAAACAATGGGTACTCTACAGACTAGGAAAATAATATCACCGACACTGTAAAACACACTGTACCCTTTATGGGGGCTTGTGCGTAACGTATGTGGCTCGAAAGGGACGCCGCAGGTAGCCATGGTAATTCTATAATGATTGATATGTTTCGAGTACACAGTAAATACTGGCTTGTTACTACAACTTGATTCGGAGCAATAATTTCCTCATGATATATTTACATGCAGTAAAAAAAAATACATTTATTAGATACAGCAGCAACGGTAGTCACTACACCATTGACAATGTATCTGGATATAAAGTGCCCTCTGCAAGGACTTCTACGAAACGTGTGCGATCTGAAAACTGGTAAAAAGGAACACCACCGGAGACCAAGGGAGCGTTATCTAATGGAATATTTTATCGGTCTGGACTGCATTTACTATGTTTCTGATCTGACCAGTAATTGCTTCAGAAAATGTGTGACCAATGTCAAAATATCAAATGGTTCAAATGGCTCTGAGCACTATGGGACTCAACATCTTAGGTCATAAGTCCCCTATAACTTAGAACTACTTAAACCTAACTAACCTAAGGACATCACACACACCCATGCCCGAGGCAGGATTCGAACCTGCGACCGTAGCAGTCCCGCGGTTCCGGACTGCAGCGCCAGAACCGCTAGACCACCGCGGCCGGCTCCAAAATATCGACTTCTATGCATCGTCAGCAAAGCTCACTCTAGAGCCCAATTTGGAAAGGCAAGAAATGAACATCTGTTCGGAGACATAAGTAAATCGAAAAAGTTCTGAAAACCTCGCGAGACAGGCTGTATAACAGTAACACGAGATATCTGAAGGCACCGACGTTGAACGAGAGACGGAAAGGTCGAGAAGTTACCGCTGTCGCTTTCCTCAGGCGATGCTGAATACGCTTCCTTCTTCATTAATCTTTGTTTCAGGCATGAATATTCCATTTCATTCCCTGTCTTCTATCTTACAGTCCCTTGTTTAATCTCTCTCCGTGGCTTAATGTAAATAAATTCGCTTTATATTATCCAGGGCCGCTTCTCTTACTCTAAATTTCCCTAGTGTTTGGTTTACTCCGGTACTTCCATCTCGACGTCAAATGATACTCGTTCTTTGCTTTCTTTATTCTGTTTTCTGTAACTGTGCGTAGACGATATCGAGCTAGAGCGTAACATGCTCGTTGGAAGTGTTCGTGACACTCAGTAGCCAAATTGTACGACATAATAGTTTTGAACGTGGGATAGATCAGATGCTGCATTGATGAAAACAGGAGCAAGTCGTCTATACAAACGTACACTACCCGACAGAGATGTGATGAACCTAGAGTACATGGTCGGATGAGTATGACTTCGTACACGCACATACCATCGATGAGTATGTAATAGAGTTGCAATTCGCTATGACAGCTACAACAGTCACTGGTGTGCGTTAGTGTTGTTCGTTACTATGTCTGGTAGGAATATAAAACGCATGAAGAGTGTCAGGTGTTGAGTGATCACTGTCAAGGACACGGGCGTGCCGCGTACTCGTGTTAGACGGCGCTGTTACTGGCAAGGGGACCATCACACCTGGTAATCAGGGATTTCGATGAGTCGTAGGTATGTTGTAGAGAGTACCTGGCCAGCGCTTGCGAAACCGAATCGAACCACGTATCCAGGCCAGAAGGGGTGCTACGTCATACGGCCAGTTTGTGTGTAAATTTTACTCGATTTTGCAAACACAGAAATAACCCGCCACATACCTGCTGAACCCGTGAAGTTTCATTTCGTTTCCTCCAGCGTTCTGGGTACGCCAGTTTTCTTTTTTTTTTCACGGTGGGTATTTTGAGCAGTTTATTCAACCAATACGATCTGCTCGAAGCGTTTGCCTATCTCAGTGTCACAGGAGTTGCTAGGTCCTTCATTTTATTACTGGGATCCAACTTCTTGTATTTGAAGGCCGGTTTTTTATTACCGCACTTTCACAGCCGACAGCACTGTGGACATACTCAACTTATAAAAAACGCTGCTTGCTGGCGTCGTAACACGCATACCATTCCAAGTATATTGTCGGTTCCAGACTGTAGCCATATCTGCGTATAATACAAATTTTGTACACGGTACGAAATTAAAGTATAGAAATTTTACATGAATTTTTGTGTGTACTTGTGTGTCGTCGTCAACAATGAATAAAGACAGACATGGGAATATCTCTCTGTGAGACAGTTTTCAAAAGGGCGTCGTAGTGGGTCTCGATTTGGCCGCTTGGTCGAATGGTGCAATATTCAGATTTGTAGGGCTTTCTGATGTGACAGTGTCCCTATGTTGGACGGGGCAGGGACAGTAGTCGTCAAAGTTCCAGCTGGCCACATCTGACCACCACAAGGGAGGATTTTTTTGCCCACCAACCTTACCATCTGCACCTGTCACGCGAGAACAAGAATGACTTCCTGAAACGTTCTGAGTTGTACGAAACGACTGGCCGGAGACTGGCTGCGACAGAACTAGGGAACTGGCTGACAACAACTCCACAACGCAAACGGCTCCGTTTGGCGTGGTACAGCGACTGGGAAGCAAGGCCTGCCGGTGAATCGCGTCGCACTGTGTACAGCAATGAATCGCTGGTCTGCACCACGACGGACGACCATCGACGGCGATTCTGGCAGAGGCACTATTCTTGCAGTGTTTTGGACAGGCGCAATGGTGTTAGTCCTAACGTCATGGTGTGGCGAGCCACCGGGTATGGGTTAAGATCACAGCAGACAGTGGCTGAGGGAACTCTGACGGCACAACGGGATGTCAGGAGCAGTCCTCCTGTGTTACTTCCCTCGTGACAGGACCGCAGTGGTATTTTTTAACTGAACAACGCTCGTCCACACATGGCATGTGGCTCTGTGAACACTCTGCGTGAAGCTGTGTGATTCCAGTAAGATTCTGAGATGTGTCCTCGACAGAAAATGTGTGCCACCAGCAGCAGTATCCAGAAGACGAAGAACCACCTGCGACATTCGTGCACCAGCACGCCTACGGGGAGCCTGCAGGAGCTTTATGACGCCCTTCCAGACGGGATCAGCGCTTGCATCCAGGAAAAGGGAGTTGCACTTCATGCTGATAAGTGGACTTATCCGGGAAAGTTCTTTGGATATCTGACTCGACTTTATAGTCACTGAAACGACATCCCGTACCCTTTGTGTTTCATTTCGTTTCTCCCTTTCCTTCTGAATGTTTCACTGTTTTTCAGGCGGTGTATATTACAGACGACTGTTGCTTTCCTATACGTTTTACTTTTATTTTACGTGTAATATTTTCTTCAGTAGTTCTTTGAGATTTTCTTACACATTATATCTGGCAGAACCTAGCTAGTAGTAAGAATGAAAACTATTCAGTTGTCTCTAATATTGTTACCTGATTTTTTATAATTTCCAACTTGGAAAGATTTATGCGCGAGAAGCAGGCGCTTGGTAGCGTTCCAGATGCTTTTCGTGGGGTTCAGATCAGGCGAATTTGGTCCACAAGCCATTAACGTAAGTCCACTGTCGTCTTCTTCAAACCGCTCTAGCCTTGTGAAACAGGAAGCTATGCTGCTGGCAGACGCCACCGCTTAGGGTGGCGACATGAAACTTAGCTTGAGGGGTATGCAGGTGGTCCGTAACAATGTTCGTGTAGTCTACAGGAGACATTCTGCCTTCGCTTACTTCCACAGGTCCCAAGGAAGCCCAGGTGAATGTCTTCACTACCGTAATACTGTCCCAACTATTCTGCATATGTGACGAAATGCATGTATCGAGCACTTGTTGGCCTGGATGATGCAGTGCCTAGTGCAGTCGTAACTGACGGTGTCGTCGGGTAACTTCCAACTCGTCGTCTGCTAAGCTTGACAGTATGCTCCGAAAGACCTGTGTCTGCACCAGCTGTGTACTCCGTCATCAGATCTGCCACATGTCGACGTCCAACCTGCTTTGCAGAGCGGACTAGCCGTCGAACTAGATTTTGTAGGATTTATTTAATCTCAGAGAATGCATGGTTATCCACTGAATATACCAATAAGATTAAACGGATGGGGATGGGATTGGTGGCAATTGTCTCCTCTTCAACCCGGCCCCCCCCACCCCTCCCCGCCCCATGCCCTACCGGTCCCTCAACCCAGGCACCGGCCTCAACGATTTTCGCTGTGTCAAAATCTCTTACGTTAGTGAATATCCTCATTTGCGGCGTACTTCGTCACTAGAATGATTAACCGTTCGCGTCTGTTCTGGTCTTATATTTTCATTACTGTCTGCCTCACAGCCACCAGGTTGGTTGGTTGCTTGATTTGCTGGAAAGGACCACAGAGCGAGTCATCGGTTCCGTCAATTTACGGTAGAATGGGAAGGACGTCGGCCGTCCCCTTTCAAAGGAACCATCTCGGCATTTGCCTGAAGCGATTTAGGGAAATCAAGGACGCGTGTTTCAACCGTCGTGATCGCGAATGCCAGCCACCAGGCACTGCTCGTTGATGAAGTTCTGATCTATTAGTAGTCTAAAATAGGAATGAGTGATACTTAACCCACTACTAAAATAACACAGTTACTCAATCCTACAGCCATACCCAAATAATATCTTCCATACAGAGCCCCATTAAATTTTTAATAGGGTAGGGTTCACCCGCAGAAAAACGACTTTTGATAATTCACCTTGTTTTCTCATAGAAAATAAAACTATCCGTTTTTCTATGACAATGTGTTCCTTTAGGTGCTTAAAATTTCGTTGCCTTCTCAATATAATAGGCTTCCTCCGAGTTACGTGATGCATATTGTCACATACAAGTAGCTCCGTGCTGCTAGGGTGTTATTTATGTGTCTGCAACATATTCGTTCCTTCGGTACGTTCCATCTCAACCATTCCTTGCGGCAGCTGTGATTCACAAGGGAACCATCAGACCTACTAATCATGGTGGTTCAAATGGCTCTGAGCACTATGGGACTCAACATCTTAGGTCATAAGTCCCCTAGAACTTAGAACTACTTAAACCTAACTAACCTAAGGACATCACACACACCGATGCCCGATGCAGGATTCGAACCTGCGACCGTAGCAGTCCCGCGTACTAATCATGGACTTCAATGAGCCTTAGCTATGTTGTAGAGGAATCTGTCCTGAGTACCTGGCTAGCGGTGCTTCGTGCGACGGCCCCAAACTTCGGAGAAAATCGGCATTGAAGTTTCATATGTAGCTTTAACGGTAGTCGTGTTTCGATCAACCTAGTGTAGCGCAGCGGTTACGGTACGAATAATTGTTTTTACGTTATTGGTACGTGGTGAGGGCATAATGATCACATATTTCTAAACGAAAGAACGGCATGTGCCTTCACCATAAAAATTATCCCACTTTCGTGTACTCTACTTTTGCGTCCCTGTGATGTTTTCTTTTATAGGCAGGTTAAAATTTTCGCAAAAAATCGTAGTGCTCTGTGCTGTTGTAAGCTGTCGCAAGCACACGATTTGGCAAAGATGTAGCGTGAAGATCGATAGTAGTGGCTGGACGACGTGCGCCTACCATGAGAGAGACCAGAGACACACCGACAAGCAAAAGGCCGCCAACGCCCTCCCTACAGCAGGTACAGGGTGTTTCAAAAATGACCGGTATATTTGAAACGGCAATAAAAACTAAACGAGCAGCGATAGAAATACACCGTTTGTTGCAATATGCTTGGGACAACAGTACATTTTCAGGCAGACAAACTTTCGAAATTACAGTAGTTACAATTTTCAACAACAGATGGCGCTGTGGTCTGGGAAACTCTATAGTACGCTATTTTCCACATATCCACCATGCGTAGCAATAATATGGCGTAGTCTCTGAATGAAATTACCCGAAACCTTTGACAACGTGTCTGGCAGAATGGCTTCACATGCAGATGAGATGTACTGCTTCAGCTGTTCCATTGTTTCTGGATTCTGGCGGTACACCTGGTCTTTCAAGTGTCCCCACAGAAAGAAGTCACAGGGGTTCATGTCTGGCGAATAGGGAGGCCAATCCACGCCGCCTCCTGTATGTTTCGGATAGCCCAAAGCAATCACACGATCATCGAAATATTCATTCAGGTAATTAAAGACGTCGGCCGTGCGATGTGGCCGGGCACCATCTTGCATAAACCACGAGGTGTTCGCAGTGTCATCTAAGGCAGTTTGTACCGCCACAAATTCACGAAGAATGTCCAGATAGCGTGATGCAGTAATCGTTTCGGATCTGAAAAATGGGCCAATGATTCCTTTGGAAGAAATGGCGGCCCAGACCAGTACTTTTTGAGGATGCAGGGACGATGGGTCTGCAACATGGGGCTTTTCGGTTCCCCATATGCGCCAGTTCTGTTTATTGACGAAGCCGTCCAGGTAAAAATAAGCTTCGTCAGTAAACCAAATGCTGCCCACATGCATATCGCCGTCATCAATCCTGTGCACTATATCGTTAGCGAATGTCTCTCGTGCAGCAATGGTAGCGGCGCTGAGGGGTTGCCGCGTTTGAATTTTGTACGGATAGAGGTGTAAACTCTGGCGCACGAGACGATACGTGGACGTCGGCGTCATTTGGACCGCAGCTGCAACATGGCGAACGGAAACCCGAGGCCGCTGTCGGATCACCTGCTGCACTAGCTGCGCGTTGCCCTCTGTGGTTGCCGTACGCGGTCGCCCTACCTTTCCGGCACGTTCATCCGTCACGTTCCCAGTCCGTTGAAATTTTTCAAACAGATCCTTTATTGTATCGCTTTTCGGTCCTTTGGTTACATTAAACCTCCGCTGAAAACTTCGTCTTGTTGCAACAACACTTTGTTCTAGGCGGTGGAATTCCAACACGAGAGAAATCCTCTGTTCTAAGGAATAAACCATGTTGTCTACAGCACACTTGCACGTTGTGAACAGCACACGCTTACAGCAGAAAGACGACGTACAGAATGGCGCACCCACAGACTGCGTTGTCTTCTATAGCTTTCACATGACTTGCAGCGCCATCTGTTGTTGAAAATTGTAACTACTGTAATTTCGAAAGTTTGTACTGTTGTCCCAAGCATATTGCAACAAACGGTGTATTTCTATCGCTGCTCGTTTAGTTTTTATTGCCGTTTCAAATATACCGGTCATTTTTGAAACACCCTGTACATAGGTGGCCGCCGCTGACCGGGCCCACTGGTTCACTTCCAGTTTGGCAGCTGCCATCCACTCCCAGAGCGGGTTGAGTTCATAACAGGTTACGACAGTGCACAGGGACCAGATTAGTGACTATGGCGAGACTACAGTTTGTAACAGCAAGATTACCGATATTGTCTGCAAGAGGACTATTACTGATGAGCTTGTACCACATGGATTCTATTCAAGCTAAGTAAATGTGCCAGTTCATGTAAATAAATAACTGTATTAATCCACGTGTTGTAGAAAGAGGGTACCAGCCACACCCCAACAACATCCTCCCCCTTGCTTCGATGCAGTACAAGACTCTACAGTGGCGACGGTGACCCTACATGCTCCCTACTTGCTAAAGACTAATAGAGAAAACGCTCGATGGAAGACTCCATAAAAATATGTTCTATAATTATGGATAGTTATAAAATACTCAAGGTTCGCATCGAAGTTGATCTAAGAAGGAAAAATATTTTTGAATTGAAACGAACTGTGTTTTCCGTCATCGCTTCTGGAAATTCCGAGTGTCTGCAGGGCTCTTCCTTTCATTAAATGTGGTGGTGTTGTATGGATTTGTGTTTCTGTTGCTTCTATGCCAAATACCACATGGAATTCTGATTTAGCACAGAAAGCGACAGAAGTGGTAGGGAATAAACCAGTTCTGTAACAAACAGAATACACGACTGAAGAAAGTTTACTGTAACGTATGATTTATAAATGCAACTACTAAGACGATTATGACTACTTTTGAATAATTCTGCATGTAATGTGCTATTTAATGATGTTCTATTCAATGATGTTCTATTCAATGAAATTTAAAATAAAAGGAGGGTTTGAGCCCAGTAGTGCTAGAATAATAGCCGCAAATACACTCCTGGAAATTGAAATAAGAACACCGTGAATTCATTGTCCCAGGAAGGGAAAACTTTATTGACACATTCCTGGGGTCAGATACATCACATGATCACACTGACAGAACCACAGGCACATAGACACAGGCAACAGAGCATGCACAATGTCGGCACTAGTACAGTGTATATCCACCTTTCGCAGCAATGCAGGCTGCTATTCTCCCATGGAGACGATCGTAGAGATGCTGGATTTAGTCCTGTGGAACGGCTTGCCATGCCATTTCCACCTGGCGCCTCAGTTGGACCAGCGTTCGTGCTGGACGTGCAGACCGCGTGAGACGACGCTTCATCCAGTCCCAAACATGCTCAATGGGGGACAGATCCGGAGATCTTGCTGGCCAGGGTAATTGACTTACGCCTCCTAGAGCACGTTGGGTGGCACGGGATACATGTGGACGTGCATTGTCCTGTTGGAACAGCAAGTTCCCTTGCCGGTCTAGGAATGGTAGAACCATGGGTTCGATGACGGTTTGGATGTACCGTGCACTATTCAGTGTCCCCTCGACGATCACCAGTGGTGTACGGCCAGTGTAGGAGATCGCTCCCCACACCATGGTGCCGGGTGTTGGCCCTGTGTGCCTCGGTCGTATGCAGTCCTGATTGTGGCGCTCACCTGCACGGCGCCAAACACGCATACGACCATCATTGGCACCAAGGCAGAAGCGACTCTCATCGCTGAAGACGACACGTCTCCATTCGTCCCTCCATTCACACCTGTCGCGACACCACTGGAGGCGGGCTGCACGATGTTGGGGCGTGAGCGGAAGACGGCCTAACGGTGTGCGGGACCGTAGCCCAGCTTCATGGAGACGGTTGCGAATGGTCCTCGCCGATACCCCAGGAGCAACAGTGTCCCTAATTTGCTGGGAAGTGGCGGTGCGGTCCCCTACGGCACTGCGTAGGATCCTACGGTCTTGGCGTGCATCCGTGCGTCGCTGCGGTCCGGTCCCAGGTCGACGGGCACGTGCACCTTCCGCCGACCACTGGCGACAACATCGATGTACTGTGGAGACCTCACGCCCCACGTGTTGAGCAATTCGGCGGTACGTCCACCCGGCCTCCCGCATGCCCACTATACGCCCTCGCTCAAAGTCCGTCAACTGCACATACGGTTCACGTCCACGCTGTCGCGGCATGCTACCAGTGTTAAAGACTGCGATGGAGCTCCGTATGCCACGGCAAACTGGCTGACACTGACGGCGGCGGTGCACAAATGCTGCGCAGCTAGCGCCATTCGACGGCCAACACCGCGGTTCCTGGTGTGTCCGCTGTGCGGAGCGTGTGATCATTGCTTGTACAGCCCTCTCGCAGTGTCCGGAGCAAGTATGGTGGGTCTGACACACTGGTGTCAATGTGTTCTTTTTTCCATTTCCAGGAGTGTATTAGCCGCTGCGCTACGTTCTCATGGTCGAAGAATGACTAATGTTAGAGTTATAATAGATACGCATAAAACTTTAAAGCCCATTTTCTCCGGGACTAAGGGCCGTGGCCTGAACTGCCGCTGGCCAGGTACTCATCACAACATACCTAAGACTCATCGAAATCCGTGGTTACCGGGTGTGATGGTCCTCTTGCCAGTAGCAGCTCCTCTGGGCAGGCTGTAACTCGCTACCGGACTGTGTCCGCTGCTTGCAGATGTCGTCGCACGTATACCATTTGACGTATTTTGTCGGTTCCAGACTATAGTCATATTTGCGTATAATACAAATTTTGTACACAGTACGAAATTAAAGTATAGAAATTTTAGATGCATTTTTGTGTACAGTTGTGTGTGGTCGTCAACTATGAATAAGGACAGAAATCTAGTTTTGTCTGGAAATATCTCTGTGTGAGAGAATTGCACGGTGTGATATTTTGTTCAGACTTTATGTTTCAAAATGACTGTGCGTAACTGTTTATGAAAAGTGCTGACACAGCTACCTAACTTCCGTTATATTTAGACTTTCAAGTACCTGTGTTCAGGCAGACGCTTTCAGCTGTAATAACAAGCCCTCGGTCAGCACTAACGCACTTTCCGCGTTCTGTTTTCATGTTTCGTAGTTCTCAGCATGCGTCACTGTCCGCATGGAATCTGTTAAATAATAAGTTTCTGGAACTGGAAAGTAGTCATCTGTTGCTTGTAGTTAGTACGTAAACATATACCCATGCTACAATCTTGTCTGAATGACTAACCAAGGTGATAGGATGTATTAACTGTTGAAGAATATCTTTTATACCTTCCTAGCATTCACAGTTGATCCTGGATTCTACAATCTTGTCTGAATGACTAACCAAGGTGGCAGGATGAATTAACTGTCGAAGAATATCTTTTATACCTTCCTAGAATTCTCAGTTGATGCTGGGTTGACACATAGTTCCTTGATCTTTTTTATTAATATTTATACTTTGTGTATTACATTCGAGTTTGTAGTCTCATCCTGTGGCGTTATGGTAATGTTATGACTATTGAGGTTTACTTGGGTATACCTCTGTGCCCGATGCGGAATTATTCTGACAGTGCCGTGTCGTAATGATCAAAAATGGCTCTGAGCACTATGGGACTCAACTGCTGAGGTCATTAGTCCCCTAGAACGTAGAACTACACTCCTGGAAATGGAAAAAAGAACACATTGACACCGGTGTGTCAGACGCACCATACTTGCTCCGGACACTGCGAGAGGGCTGTACAAGCAATGATCACACGCACGGCACAGCGGACACACCAGCAACCGCGGTGTTGGCCGTCGAATGGCGCTAGATGCGCAGCATTTGTGCACCGCCGCCGTCAGTGTCAGCCAGTTTGCCGTGGCATACGGAGCTCCATCGCAGTCTTTAACACTGGTAGCATGCCGCGACAGCGTGTACGTGAACCGTATGTGCAGTTGACGGACTTTGAGCGAGGGCGTATAGTGGGCATGCGGGAGGCCGGCTGGACGTACCGCCGAATTGCTCAACACATGGAGCGTGAGGTCTCCACAGTACATTGATGTTGTCGCCAGTGGTCGGCGGAAGGTGCACGTGCCCGTCGACCTGGGACCGGACCGCAGCGACGCACGGATGCACGCCAAGACCGTAGGATCCTACGCAGTGCCGTGGTGTCGCGACAGGCGTGAATGGAGGGACGAATGGAGACGTGTCGTCTTCAGCGATGAGAGTCGCTTCTGCCTTGGTGCCAATGATGGTCGTATGCGTGTTCGGCGCCGTGCAGGTGAGCGCCACAATCAGGACTGCATACGACCGAGGCACACAGGGCCAACACCCGGCATCATGGTGTGGGGAGCGATCTCCTACACTGGCCGTACACCACTGGTCATCGTCGAGGGGACACTGAATAGTGCACGGTACATCCAAACCGTCATCGAACCCATCGTTCAACCCTTCCTAGGCCGGCAAGGGAACTTGCTGTTCCAACAGGTCAATGCAGGTCCCCATGTATCCCGTGCCACCCAACGTGCTCTAGAAGGTGTAAGTCAACTACCCTGGCCTGCAAGATCTCCGGATCTGTCCCCCATTGAGCATGTTTGGGACTGGATGAAGCGTCGTCTCACGCGGTCTGCACGTCCAGCACGAACGCTGGTCCAACTGAGGCGCCAGGTGGAAATGGCATGGCAAGCCGTTCCACAGGACTACATCCAGCATCTATACGATCGTCTCCATGGGAGAATAGCAGCCTGCATTGCTGTGAAAGGTGGATATACACTGTACTAGTGCCCACATTGTGCATGCTCTGTTGCCTGTGTCTATGTGCCTGTGGTTCTGTCAGTGTGATCATGTGATGTATCTGACCCCAGGAATGTGTCAATAAAGTTTTCCCTTCCTGGGACAATGAATTCACGGTGCTCTTATTTCAATTTCCAGGAGTGTCGTTAAACCTAACTAACCTAAGGACATCACACACATCCATGCCCGAGGCAGGATTCGAACCTGCGACCGTAGCGGTCTCGCGGTTCCAGACTGCAGCGCCAGAACCGCGCGGCCACTACGGCCGGCGTGGTAGTGATCCATGAAGTATTATAGCACAACAGCCGATTTAGAAGACAATAACTGCAAATACTTTTAAAGACAATTAACTACTGTTTTGCAAACAATTAATAATATTATGAATGAAAATAAAAATACGTGGTTTATGTTGTATTATGGTATTAATGTGGAAGACGGGAGCAGAGCACATATTTGTGATGTGGGTAATTAAACGTCAAATATGTATTGTGTACTACAAAATACTGGTGTGTGGAGAACCAGAGACCAGAAGCAATATTCCACAAACTATGTTGTTGTTGGATTATGTCAGAGATAAAGTCAGGCTTTAAGAAATAAATGGAAAATTAGAGGTTACCCTATAGAATACAAAACTGTAACATATCATTAGACCATTTTCAGGTCTCCTAGATCAGGGTGTGCCACGTACGCCTGTCTGTTGATGGTGATATCCTATCTTCAATTAAAAAAAAAGTGTTACAGCTGTGTATTTTATAATGCAATTTTTAACCTTCCTAAAAGCTGTTCAGCACAGCCTATTTCAAATATTTCTCATGCTGCCTAGCACAAAAAGTTTGGTGGTTAATACGTACCAATGAAGAATATTGAAGTTACTTAAGTCTGTACAAGGAATGTGCTTTACAAAGACGTTTATTTCGTTAGAAGCGGTTGCAGTGTTTGAAAAGTGAATACTGATATTAGGAATCAAGTGTGAAACTACCTGAAGAAGTATTGTGAACAGAAGTGGCTTAAAGATGAACTAAAAGAAAAATATCGACAAGACGCCAATCTCAATAGACAGGCATACATTGCGCACCTTAATCTAGGAGAACCGAAGACGGACTGCTGTTAGAACGAAATCGATTGTCTTCAGTCACAAAGTAGCGGTAAAGTTGTATACTTTATAACGCAGTTTCTAACCATCGTAAAATCTGATCAACGTAGCTTACACGAAATACGAACACAAGGCAAACATAGACACAGTAAAATGCGTATGAACTTTTTTGGTGTTGTAATTGCTACGTCAGAGGTACGATATAAAAACAGTTCTCCCACTATTAACGAGCAGAGATATACTGGAATACATGGGAATCATAGGGGAATAGGGGATGATTTCGTATCACGATCAGCAGTGGAATGTTAATGTAAAAATGTTAGTGAAAACTGAATCAGAGTGAATTTGTGCAAGTTTACTGCCTTAACTCAATTACAGCCTTAACGTATTGCAAGAAATATGTATTATCTGTTACAAGATTCCTTAAATAACGAAGGTAATGCGTTATATAGTTTATAAATAGCACACGATGTTGCCTTACTTCCGGTTCTATATTTTCAGCCTTGAATAGCACGTGCTTGTGCTCAACTTGGCAACATACTCGCACGTATGGGCTTAACTATCGGACATGTTTGGTGACACTGTGCATTATACGTACCGTAATTTTTTGTATATATTTCTCTCACGTTTCGTAAGAACCATGCTCCATCACCTACGTTACAGCAACCTAGACAAATTCAAATAAATTCCCTGCTTTCTGACAATGGAGAAAGGCATTCAGATTCCTGTTTCAAAGATACGACAGGAACTATTGGTGAGCTTCTCCGCTAGTTCTGTAATGCTTCAACTTACGTAAAAATCATAGCGCCGGACTATCTATTGATATTTTCTTCCTAAAACCAATCTGCGTGTCGATCAACAAACTATATTTACTGAGATGTGGACCTACTAGGCAGTATAATAACCTTGTCTAGTATACTGACAGTCTCCAGGCTTTGCAACTTTGTTTCCTTTCTCAGCAGCAGATGCTGGGATTCAGTGGAAAATCCAACAGTCGTTTTGCTTGCTGTGTCCTACCGAAGATGGGGGGGAAAAGCCTACATAGAAAAGGCCAGATTCCAGAGATGGCGTAGACGACAACCACTGTTGTTACAAATCCGCCTTACGTCTCACAAATAGTTCCCAAGGGGACATTCATTTCCCAAATGTGAATGCAGGGAGATATACGGCCCCATTCAGCAGGCAGTACATCAACAACCTGGTCGGATAATCGTCACACTGTATCGGAATAGTGTCTCAGCGAGTGTCTCATGACTCATCTACAGTTGCAGCCGAGAAAAGCCAAGCCGGACGTGGGAAGTCATCGTCCACTGGATCTACGACTATAATATTCGTTAAAATTAGATCAGTGCAAGTGAACACTGCAATACTTAATCTTCATACTCCAGCTAAGTACTGTGAAATATTTATCAAAACATCACTAAATTGTTGCTAGTCCGTCTTGACATCTGTCTTTGCCACCGCTGCTGCCTAACTCTATTTGACCCTGTGACGAATCCGTATAGTTGCTTCATGCAAACAAGCCATTTCATATCAACTATTCTGTAGAGTGTTCTCTTCTTGCCACATTTCACTCTATGTGTGCTTCGTTAATACAGCATTACACAACACTCGTTCTCTTGGGTGTTGAGCATTGCTTGTCGTCTGGCATAATTGCTAAGCACTATTAAGAGGAGACTGAAAAATCCAGAGAAGATCGACGTCTTTTGTAACGAATTCGTTAATTCACGCGACAGCGTTACGGAGATATTTCCCAGACTATTGACTGACGCTACAAAAGTGAAGTTCCCCACAAGTGGACGTTTACCGTTAAATTTACGAGAACCTACGTACCAGGAATGGTCCACAAACATCTTTCTAAGTAACCACAACCAGAAAATTAGAGGTCATAAGGTCTTTACCGACAGCCATTCGTAACTGGAACAGGAAATGGAGGAAATTGCAGCAGTACAAGAAACTTGTGCAGTGACGTGGCTCGGGGAGTGTAAAAGTAGATGTAGATTTAGGATAATAATGGCGAAACATGACCGAAAATTAACTGTTCTTTTGTGAATCGAAGGTGGTGATGCGATTTTCAGTTCTTGAATTCGGCTTTTTCTTGTGTAGCTGATCTTTGATAATTATACTGGTAAATGTAATCGTAAATGTAAATGTGAAGTAGAGACCAGCTTTCCTGACGAACCGGTGGTTACAGTCAGCGCCTGCTCTGTTTAACAGCTTCGCACACAACTGTTCCGCATGTAGGCGCGGTCTGCATGGCTGCTTCTGTGTTGTTGGCAGACCCGGGTCGCCTCCTCGCCTGGCCTCGACCGGAAGCTGCCCAACGGTGACGTAGTTCCGGAGCGGCTGGCCGAGCACGTGGCGGCGCGCCGCGCCGACAGGGACCGCGGTGAGTATCCAGGGCTGCCAACGCAACGGTACCCAGGGCTGCCAACGTTACTTCCTCTGTCTGTGGCAACCAGCGCACAAGTTAACGATGGTGGCTTTATGGGTGTCATCCGGGTAGCCTTCGATCACTGAGGTGGCCTCTTTTCTACACGTTGACCAATCGTAGGACAAAAACAATTACTGGAAACTTTTCAAAAAAAAAGTATTGGAAAGAGGTATCACAACAGTATCATACAGTATGGATTATGGTATGTAATCTCATCTTCCAATCACATATGAAGCATAGCCACTGCCCGTATCAAAACATCTATACTAACACAGAACTGAAAATCTAAAAATATAAAGTGAGACAGATTAAAGTGATTGTACTTGCTGTTATTTCTAAAATGTGAAGTCATGTGACATGGTTGGCTGGGAGACACAGAAGGGCAGGTTCAGCCAATTCATAGGAACGGATTACACTTTCGTTTGCGCACTGTGGCACGTTTCCTTCGCTATGTGCGACACTTGTGTCTCTAGTAACAGTAGTTGACTGTAATGAGTGTATGTAAACTGTGGTTTGCTGTTTATGTTGGATGATGATGAGAGGATGGAGAGGGTGAAACTCAGTGGCGGTACGTAGCCTGTTCCTCTGGTACAGCACCAACGGGCCCCGAGCTTAACGTCCTCATCCCACAGAAGGATCAGCATCAACAGAGTCACATGCCCTCTCTCCGTGAGACACTGCGGAGAGGTTTGGGATCTAGTGCAAGACATTGCTGTACAGACGGGTGATCAGGGACTAAACACCACAACCTCTCCTCCATTTTACCGTAGCGGCAAGAGGAGAGAGCAAACAGTAAGAAGTGTACCCGAGCGGTTACCCATCGAAGTAGAAGCCAAGGCGGACGTGGCTTCAGTCTGCTGACGAGAAACGGTGTTTCGAACGTGGGGAGATCCTTAGCCTGTCTATAATAACAATAAATTTTTGTTCAAGAGTTTGAAATCCATTTGTACCTGCTTTTACAGCTTGTGAGACAAGATGAGCCAGATCCTTATCGAATTCTAGCGACGGGTTAACGACTCTTGGTCTGACTCATAGGCAGCCGGCGTCTACACAGCAGTTGGGACTTTCATGTCCACTAGTTGACCTATTGTGTGTTAACTTTCGTCTCGGCATTGTCTGACGAAAATTTTTTGGTAATTTTCCTGATGTTTCGCCAGCAGGAGTGTCTGGCTTTGTTCAAGGATTCACCATTCACTGCTGGTCGCCAAGTGCTGATGAAGGGTGAACATTTGACAATGTCGGACTTACCAGCTGGCGAAACATCAGGAAAACTAGTAAAAAAAAAAAACAGCAAGGAAGTGAGGCTAGGAGCCTTCTATTCAAGTTTTCTACGCTCGTGTAGGCAAATACTGGATGGCCGTCATTGTACAACACAGAGGATGCGATATACAGTTACAATACGATGACAAACAGAACTAAGTTTCACACGATTCACAGACAGACGAAGAACACGACTTCCCTACCTTACATTACCTGATGACTGTATAAATGTTGTAAGTCGTGGAAACAGTGGACTTGGTTCGGAAGGAAAAGCACTAGGAGAATATAGCTCAAATTTCATAGCTATATATTTACTGTCAATAAAACTCATACGATGGAAACGGACGCTTATGATTATAGCAATACGATCATACGATCAGTGTACACTGCTGAGGGATCACATACCTCACCTCTGTTTTTGAAGTAAACTGTTTATGAAGGATGATTTTCCAGAGCAAGGGAATTTTTGAAGGTAGCTGAAGAAGTATAACTCCCTATGCTCATAAATCAGTACAATTGAAACAACTCTTTCACAAACGACTCGAAGCAAATTTTCTTCATCAGGAAAAATCATTTTAGTACGAGATATATAACGCTGTAAACTGTTCAATCAATTTGAAAATATCAGATAGCCGTAACGATTAGTTATTTAAAAAAAAAATTAACCACTTGTACATACCGAATATCGCGAGACATGGTGACTACTTTGTTCCAATAAAATGCTACAGACAGTAATAAATTGTTTGTGTCCAGTACCGTTTGGCTTTTATTAAATGCTGGTCAGGCATAAACACCGCAGGGGCATCACAGAACTAATTTCTGAGACGAAATAATATAATTAATTGCTAGAAATTAGTCCCAGTAAGTGCAGATAACGGTGCTACAGCATTTACAGAAATCCAATAAATACCTCATGATGCCATCAAGAGCAGTACATTCTTTTTAATTTAAAAAATAACGACATGAACAGTTTGAAAGTATTGAACCCTTTTTTGTAAAAGTGTCGTCACCGATATTTTTGAAATACACCAGTTTCTTCACGCTTATAGAAACTTCTGGTGGCATAACCCATTCTTGTTCTACATTTCACTGATCAATGCAAGATACTTGAAGATGCAGACCACTAGTTTTCTTTGTGAGTCTGCACTGGCTTTCTCAGCGCTTCTAAACCAAACCAGCTAGTACCATGGATGCTGCATTTTATACGCACGACCAACGTCGTGAATTTTGTATAATTTATCCAGATGTAATCACATAATTGATGTAAATGTAACATATACAGTTCTAACACGTAATTCAATAAATTGCTACAACAAACTATATGTTCCAAAAGACTGTAACACAATTCTGTATGCAAACAATAAGTACAGATGGTAATAACATAATAATTCTGACGTTACAGTTGTATTATTTCTTTACATATGAAGGCTGAATACTGACAAGCAAAGGATCCAGCAGAAACTTAAGATTTGTTTATATTTGTTCCTCAAGCGCAACAGTCAGTAACAATTTCACTCGTTCCTGTCACAAGCTGACTACTTTGTCTGACGATGCAAACAATACGACAAAGCTGCACCCTTCTTGTCACGGATGCAGTGTATTCCACAACGTAACACAAAGTTCAGAGGCGTTACATGGTTGTATTATAGACTGAAGTGACAAAAGTCATGGGACGATGCGGGAACTCGATGTGGCATGGGGTTCGTTAGAAGCCACCTTCAGAATTATTCAGCCCTGCTGCCTCTATAGCCGTCGATAATTGCGAAAGTGTGCTGCCGCTGCAGGATTTTGAGCACGATGTGATCTCTCGCTTGTGTCCCATAAATGTTCGACGGGCCGGCCGGTGTGGCCAAGCGGTTAAAGGCGCTACAGTCTGGAACCGCGTGGCCGCTATGGTAGCAGGTTCGAATCCTGCCTCGGGCATGGATGTGTGTGATGTCCTTAGGTTAGTTAGGTTTAAGTAGTTCTCAGTTCTAGGGGACTGATGACCTTAGAAGTTAAGTCCCATAGTGCTCAGAGCCATTTGAACCAATGTTCGACGGGATACCTGTCGGGTGATCTCGGTGGCCCAATCATTCACTCAGACTGTCCACAGTGTTCTCAAACCAATCACGGACAATTGTAAATCGGTAACATGACGCATTGTCGTTTGTAAAAATTCCATCGTTGTTTGGGAATATAAAGTCCGTGAATGTCTGGGAATGGTCTAGAAGTAGTCGAATATAACCATTTCCAGTAAATGTTCGTTTCAGTTGAACCAGAGGACCAGTTCATTCCATGTAAACACAGCTCACACCAGCTTGCTCACCGCCTTGTTGTCAACTGGGCTCCGTGGCTTCGTGGGGCCTCATATGACCAGGTCACGGTTTTCCAGTCGTGTAGCGTCCAACCGATATGGTTACGATATCGGAGAAGAACTGCAGGCGACCTCGCATTGCTACCAACGATACTTGCGTTGGTCGAATGCTGCCTAGCCCATTAACGCCAGACATCGCTGCACTGTCCTAACGCATACGTTCGTCATACGCCTCACACTGATTTTTGTGGCTGTTTCGTGCAGTGTTGATTCTCTGTTAGCACTGAAAACTCTGCGCCAACGCCGATGCTCGAGGTCGTTGAGTGAAGGCCGTTGGCCACTCCATTGTCTGTGGTGAGATGTAATGGCAGAAAATTGGTATTCTCGGCTCACTCTTGACACTGTGGATATCAAAATGTTGAATTCTCATACAATTTCCGAAATGGAATGCGTCTAGATCCAAATACCATTCCGCGTTCAGAGTCTGTTAACTCCCGTCGTGCTGCTAAAATCACGTCGGAAACCTCTTCACACGCATCTCGTGTACGCGACACTACCGCCATCTGTGCTTGTGCACATCGATATACCATGTCATTTGTCACCTCGGTGTACGTACGTGAGCAGAGACCGGATCGTGACGTCATCAGACGCCTGACAGAAATCGCGGTGTTGCTTAGACGCATATTATGGAGGTTCTACTGTTCCAAAGTTGCTGCTTTTCTCTTTATTTAAAAGTAAGGGTCTCATGAATGGAATAAACAGTCCACTAAGTATTGAATATGGGCCGAGAGTAAACAGAAGAAAGACGAAAGAATCAGGAGTACCAGAAATGACAATAGCGAGAAGCTTAATATCAAAATTGGTCATCATAGTAATAGGGAAAACTGTAGAGGGAAAAATCTGGAGAGAAGGACACAAGTTGCAATACATCAAAAGCAAAACGGTGGAGGTAGGGTGCAAGGTTGGCACAGAAGAAGAATTCGTGGCGGGCCGCAACAAGTTAAGGAATTTTGCTACCTTGGAAGCAAAATAACTCCGGACGGGTGAAGCAAGGTGTACATAAAAAATGTTCAAATGTGTGTGAAATCTTATGGGACTTAACTGCTAAGGTCATCAGTCCCTAAGCTTACACATTACGTAACCTAAATTATCCTAAGGACAAACATAAACACCCATGCCCGACGGAGGACTCGAACCTCCGCCGGGACCAGCCGCACAATCGATGACTGCAGCGTCTGAGACCGCTCGGCTAATCCCGCGCGGCTGTACATAAAAAGCAGACTAGCAGGACCAATGAGATCATTCCTGGCCAAAAGAAGTCTACCATTATCAAACACTGACTTTAATTTGAGGAAGAATTTCTCAGAATGTGCGTTTGGAAGACAACACTGAATGGTAGTAAAGCGTGGACAATGAGAAGGGAATCGAAGCGTTTGACATGTGGTGCTAAAGAAGAATGTTAAAAATTAGGTGCACTCTTATCGTGATGAATGAGGAAGTTCTCCACTGAATCGGTGAAGAAAGAAACATATGGAAAACACTGACAAGATGAAAGGACAGGATGATAAGAAATTTGTTAAGAAGTCAGGAAACAGCTTCTATGGTAATAGAGGGAGCTGTAGAAGGGAAAACCTGTACAGAGAGACAGAAGTTGGAATACATCGAACAAATAACGGCGGACATAGGATGCAAGTCCTACTCTGAGACGAATATATTGACAAAGAATTCACAGCTGTACGCAGCAAACCATTCAAAAGACTTATTACTAAAAAACGATACTGTGCTAACTTGTCTACTTTCAGTCGTTCTGTTGTCCGGTTCCATAGCTGAGTGGTCAGTGCCGCTGATTCTCCTGTAGGGGACCTGCGTTCGATTCCCGATAGTGCCGGGGATTTTTCCCTTTTAGACCGACTGAAACCGGCTACACTCAGCCTCTTGATGGCAAATGATGAGCTACTCGACCGGGCAGTAGCAGCCTCAAATCTGACAAACCGATAACGCTAGGGCGAGCGATGTATTGACTCCACGCCTCTCCATGTCACACGTCGATAACGCCATTGGCTGAAGATTACACACCGGTTGTTCGCATCCGATTGGCCCATATGAGGCCAGAAAGACAGAGCTTTCTTACTCTTCTCTGTTGCAGTTGTTTTTGTGTTTCCGAATCTCTTTCAACACTCTGAACATCGCAGCACACTGGTGACTGGTGATGAAACACGTACTCTCCAAGATCCGGGAACAAAACCTCAATCGATGCATTGCAAGACTTGCAGAACGTCAAGAATTAAATAAGCATGAATGAACAAATTAAAACTAAAGGCAAAGCTTCTCTCTTGTTTCCGATATAAACCTTGTTGACTGAATGAGTATCTAAGGGTCAAACTGGCAAACACAAATATTGCATATGCGTCCTAATCAAGCTAGGGAGAAAGGAGGGAAGAAAAATGCCGACTTGTGAAACTGAACATCAATGTTTCTGCACCAGGATTAGGCGCCAGTTTGGTTTGCTCCATCTGCGAAGATATTCTGAGCTCCATCTGCGAAGATATTCTGAGCACACCTGTGCGTCTCGATCCTCTGTATCCTCCAGATGACACTAAATGTGATTTCTACCGGTTTCCGAATGTGAGAACTTCATTGAGAGAAATACAGTTTCAGTCAGTGAAATTGGTAAACTCGAAAGCAGCAGAGTTGCTGGACAATGTGGTAGCTGATGAGCTACAGCATTTCTGTCAACAAGCGAAGGTACATATGCAGCGGTGTGTGCATAGTAGAGGAGAATATATTGAAGAAGATAAAAATTCGTTGCAACTTTCTTTGTAATAAATTACATTTCTCTGACAAGCTTCTGACAAACCTCACACGATGTTTCGCAAGGTTGAGGTCTTAGACACGACCAAGAGATCCGGCTTATATTTGACAGACCACTTGTGTGCAACTTAAAATGAAAGACTCATAGATATTTTAGTTCAACACCTCTCCAGATTTTAGAAAATCGTCCCTAAATGTTGACGACGCGTAGTCGACTTAAAATTTACAGTGTCGATACATAATTGAAAATTGAGCACTCGTCATCATCATGTACGGGAACTCCAAAGATTTTATTCCAAGAAATCGAGGAAACAATGGTTGCTACTGGCACTTAGGTACGCAAAGAGTAAATGCTGTTAGACGAAAATGCCCATATCGAAGCTCCTAAGGCATGCGTGTGGGGAGCAGAGAATCAGTGTTCGATTTTCACATCCATTTTGCAGGTTTTTTTTTCAATTTTTATTCATTCCGTATCGAAATTTTTAGTAGTAAGAGAGTTAATGAGGTATTCAATAACAGATTTGGGGGGGGGGGGTAGGGAAATAACTTTACCAAAAGATTTGGATAGGTAAAGAACTAAAAGTTTAATTTTGGTTCCTTTGCAATGGCTCTTTCACTCACTCCTTTATACAGGGTGTTTCAAAAAGGTACGACCAAACTTTCGGGAAACATTCCTCACACACAAAGAAAGAAAATATGTTATGTGGACATGTATCCGGAAACGCTTACTTTCCATGTTAGAGCTCATTTTATTACTTCTCTTCAAATCACATTAATCATGGAATGGAAACACACAGCAACAGTACGTACCAGCGTGACTTCAAACACTTTGTTACAGGAAATGTTCAAAATGTCCTCCGTTAGCGAGGAAACGTGCATCCACCCTCTGTCTCATGGAATCCCTGATGCGCTGATGCAGCCCTGGAGAATGGCGTATTGTATCACAGCCGTCCACAATACGAGCACGAAGAGTCTCTACATTTGGTACCGGGGCTGCGTAGACAAGACCTTTCAAATGCCCCCATAAATGAAACTCAAGAGGGTTGAGGTGAGGAGAGCGTGGAGGCCATGGAATTGGTCCGCCTCTACCAATCCATCGGTCACCGAATCCGTTGTTGAGAAGCGTACGAACACTTCGACTGAAATGTGCTGGAGCTCCATCGTGCATGAACCACATGTTGTGTCGTACTTGTAAAGGCACATGTTCTAGCAGCACAGGTAGAGTATCCCGTATGAAATCATGATAACGTGCTCCATTGAGCATCTAAACTAAGATGAGCTCTAACATGAAAATTAAGCGTTTCCGGACACATGTCCACATAACATCTTTCCTTTATTTGTGTGTGAGAAATGTTTCCTGAAAGTTTGGCCGTACCTTTTTGTAACACCCTGTATGTGCTGAGTTTCCTTTGAACAACTGCGTGGATGGTGCTTGACATATAACCACAGAAAGCGATTTAGCTCGGAAGACGAAGAAAATCTAATGAATGTAGTCCCCGTGCAACTACAGCGTTCCTTCAGAAAATTAGTTGGGAAACTGATTTGGTTTTTACTTAAAATATTTCTTTTTCGGAAATTAATTTTTGATGGATACCACGCATATGGTAACATCTTTCAAAAATCGGTGCTGAAAGTTGATCATGAAATATACTACGGATCATTGTTGCATCCATGCGGTTGTGCAGTTCCCTCTGGGTTAACAGGAACACATTCCAATTTTGAAACATCCAAATACGTACTCTGCGCCACTGTAAACTAGCATAGGGCAGTCCGCTGTCTGTTGTTCTTCGTGACGATTTCGCATCAGTCTCACTCGGAATAGTTTTCATTCAGGGTGGCTTAAGATTTTAATTTTTTTTACGAAACCAAGTCGTTTGAGAAATTTATTTACTTATGTTGTTATTATTCGTTATTGCTTACCTTACTAAGGCTGGTACTAATACCAATTTAGATACGGAAAAAACACACATGGGAAAAAAATCTGCTGAATAGATGTGACAATCGAACACAGGTTCTTTGCTCTCCTGGCAGTTGCCATGGTTGTTAGGTCAGCGCACCTTCCTTGAACAGCGTTTACCTTATGACCTTATGACTACATAAGCGCCAGTAATAACAGTTTGTTTCCTCGATTCTTTGCATAACATGCGTTTGCTGCTGCTATATATTAGGTTGATGAAAAATGCCCTATTTTCATTTATGTATCCTGTTATTTTTGAGTTGTTTGCGCGTCATGAACTTGAGCGATGTTTTTCCCAAAAACTGGAGGGTGTTGAGCCAAAGTATCCTATAGTCTTTCATTTTAAGTTAAGCGATCTGCCATATATGAGCCAAATTGGTTGGCCGTGTCTGAGACTTTCCCGTTATCAGTAGAGACGAAGTTCGTAATGCATTCTTTGCGTCAGGTGAAGAAGTACCCCTGTTTACGGAAATGAAATGAAAGACTCAGACACCTTCAGTTATGATTAGCGGACTTAGCCTTTCCCATTGGTATAAAAGCCATATTGATAGCTATAAATGTTATTACAAGGGAAGTGCCTACGAATCATTAACATGTGTGACAAAAGAAATGTTTCCTCGGAAAAGTTTCGTATTTAAAATCAGCATTTTCCAAAGGTCTTCTATCGTTGGAGCTAGGTCCAGGCAGATATTTAGCATATCATCAATAACCGTTGATCAACAACGATAGACTTTCGGAACGAGATTTCAGAAATTTTCATTCAAAGAAATGAAAGTATGTGTAGTATTCTCTTTCCAGTTTCAACGAAGTTTGACCCCCTTGAAATAATATTAATGATGGCCCCTGTTCGCAATTATACTCTACTGAAGGACAACACTGCAGCAAAATGAACTTATTGCGGTGGCATCCCGAAGCACATCTATAAAAAATTTTGAAAAGGGAAACGCATCCTAAGGTTCTGCATTTTCCTTTTTATTATTATTATCATGGTCTGCCACACACAGACGGGATATTCAGTTTATGTCTACAAACATTTCACATCGTACGTTAGACTGCGGTTAAGACTCTGTCTCTGTGGGTCGACATTCTGTAGCGATTTTTTCCTGTCATAAAGGAAAAGAAAAAGAAACTTAACTCAGGAGCGTTTAGCTGCCTGCGGCATCACTGGACCTGAATAAATTGTTTCGCGTGTTGTAAAAGAAATGCCGCGTTCCGAAAAAAACCTAAGTTATGACTTTAAAGTTAGTTCACTTTTTCCGTTAAGGTAATCAGTTATTTGCCTAAGTTTTCCTTGAGATGGAACATTCGATCGATGGCACAATGTGCGCCATAACATATTCAGAACTTATTGTATTTTTCAAAAAAATCGATGAAATAGGACATTAAACGATGAAAGTCTGAAACGAAAATCCTACCGAAAATAATAAACGTAGAACATAAGAATAACTTAATTTACAAATATTAGTAATCAGCATGGAGATTAGAAAGACTTAAAAGTATAGTCACTAACCGATTTGTGGCATTACCTTCACTGTTCGCTTGCTGCTGTCGCGGAATAGTTTTCCGTATCGAGAAACGCTGGTGTGGTACTCGTTGCCTGGCAACGTATCACTATCAGAGACGGAGAAGACTATCGTAAAATGTAGATGCCGTGGCAACATCTATAGTAGGTCGTTGATATTTATTTCTACTGTCACTGCGCACTCCATCAGCAGACATCGGTATAGCCAGCCCAGGTGTTAACGAAAAAAATAAAACTAATACATCACTGAGAATAATCAAAATGAATATCATTAAGTCATTTAGAAAGAATAACAATTCTTACTACAGTGGCACTGGAGTATCGTGCTCTTAGCCGTACACGCTCTATTTGGCTCGACCGTATTGGTACTTAACTATGATTTTACGTACGGACAAGGACAGTATAATCAAAACTGTAGCCAAACATTCAAAATCGAAAGAATCAGTCAAGCACAATCAGAAGATATATTTTGAAACATACTTATATTAAATGTAAATGTGTAATGAACGTCTGCAAGTCTAAAATAAGGACACATGGTAATCTTGACTATTATGTTGTTAAAATTACAACATATGTCTGAAAAGTTCGTGAATGATCTCACAAAATGAAGGCAGCAAGAGTTACAAAATGGTTCGAATGGCTCTAAGCACTATGGGAATTAACATCTGAGGTCATCAGTCTCCTAGACTTAGAATTACTTAAATCTAACTAACCTAAGGACATCACACACATCCATGCCCGAGGCAGGATTCAAACCTGCGATTGTAGCAGCAGCGCTGTTCCGGACTGAAGCGCCTAGAACCGCACGGTCACATCGGCCGGAAAGAGTTACAAATAAAAGACATTTCCAGGCCTTCAATGTAATCACCATTCGATACAACACACTTCTGTGAATGAATGGTTGTCAAGTTGTTAGAAACTATCAGGAGACGCTTCTTGTGGTATCACTCGAAGAACCGTGGTTGGATATCCGGAATGTGCTGTGACAACATCGATAGCGTAGCGTTGGTATTTATTTCTACAGACACTGCGCACTCTATCAGCAGACTTCGGTATTGACAGCCCAGCTGTTAAGGAAAAAGTTAAAATTAGTAGATCACTGAGAATAACCAGAATGAATATTTTCAACTTTCAACTTTCTCACTCAAAACAAGGTGACTTTCCTTCGACACTCTCAATATTCCCAATATTTGGCCCATCAGACTTCTTTTTGTATCCCTGTCTTAAATTAGCCCTACAAGATAATTAATTTAAACACATCCGCTCCAGTTGTACTAACATTTATTCGAACCACTTCCGGTTTCGAGATTTTGAAATCCCAACTTCGGGCGTACGGAACTGTAACACACAAAGGAGAGGAAGAAGGAAATATAATGCAAAATATTTTTAAAAACTAAAAGAGCAGACTGCCGAAACAAGGGCACGTATGGAATTTGGTAATAGATAACATGCGGTCAGGACAGTCAGCGAAAGTTCCAGTCATTGCTTTTTGGCAGAAACAGAAAAAAGAAAAATCGAGTGGCCGAAGAATGAAACTGACTTAAAAATGTTTCTAGACCGATGGTATGAAGTAAACAGAAGAAAAGAACAAACACAGTACTCACACTGCAGTGGAGGACCACGTAGGATGTCTTACAGTGCAGTGAAGCGCAGCCGCCAACGGTGTACTAGCAAGTAAGCAGACGTTGTCAGCGACGGTATAAAAGATCTCTACTGACTGGTCCGAGCGCTTACAATGTTTCATTGAAGGATATAATAGAATATGAACGAGCTGTGGTACGCTGATAGGCAAAATAGCTCTCAAGCATGTCACAATATGTGACGTGTTTAGGCAACAAGGCGTAGCGTATCGGTCGTATTCGATCAAAAAGCACGCCAGAAAGGAAGTGAGTTGCAGCAGAGCCAGCCGTAGAGAGGCTAGAGTTTAACGCGTTGCGAGGCAAAACACGGGTGAGAGGCATTTCGAAGAAGAGTCAGCTACTCGCTGTATAGCAACAACAGCCGACGCTGTAGTATGCCAGCGAAAGGACGGAAGCTTTTCCTCACTCGCCATCATGGAAGTGTATAAGTACTCAGACATTCGTATACAAAACATTCTCGTCTCAGTAGCTGAGCCTACACCACGAGTCTGTGACACCCAGAGCAACATCCCGGAATGCAGTGTGGGGTCCGTTGTTCGACGACGGGGCGGAGCAGCCTGCCCTGAACCACAAGAGCAGCCACCACGAGAGCCGCCTGTTCGCTCGGGGGAGGCCAGCTGTCACCATGGTCGCAGTCAGAGACGTTTGTGACAGTGGCTTCGTGCTGTCAGCAATGCCTACGTCTATCGTTTCGCATGAGAGGCAACTGGATGCCTGCAGCAAGCTGTACCCCATGTACTACGGCCGAGGGCCGGAATATAGAAGCCAATTAAACAAACTTACATTTATCCTGATGTCTCATTTCACTCTCCATGGGTGAAAATCCATGGGCCATCTAACAAAGGGCACAATGAATGAGCAAGGGATAAAAAAAGTGACAAAAGTGGTAAAAATTAATGGTAACTTAAACCACTCTAAGGGAATCATCACATTTATAATACATTATGTAGTCGAGTCACAAAATAAAGTATACAAAAACCATCACGAACCTAAAATATTGATGTAGTAATGTAAGCACCGAAATAATACACAAAGATGTTAGGTTGGGCGCCATACATTATACAAGGAGTAATGATATGGAAAGATGTTTAAGAGACGAAGCAATTAAGGCAATGGAAAAATGTGAGTCTGAACCTCGCAGACTAGTAAAAATATGTGCCTTAATAGGCAACAAGGTAATTTTGACGCTGTGTCGAGGAATGGCCTTGGTATCGATGAAGGAGATTTGTATGCCGGGAGTGCCAAAGATGCCGGACATTGTGAAACCATAATGGCTGACATTTCGCAGTTCATGTAGAAATTAATAATTGCCAGAGGAATCATGATACCTTAAAAAGAAACATGTTCATTACCTTTATCTGATGCTGTAATCAGAGCTTCAATATCTTTATTGGTTTAAAGTTTAGGATCTGACTGTAAATTATGCAAGTAACACCCAGCAATGAATTTCCAAAATCTAAACGGTTCATCATATTTTGTAGATCGCCGTGTCTTTAGAAAGCTATTAGTGTAAATCTAAATTGGTATGAATTAAAAACTTGTAACTTGAATAGTACATGAGTTATTGAAGGTCAGAGTGGATGATTACTATTGATCGCGTCAGGCCATATGTACTCCACAGTTACACGGAAAACGGTAGCAGCATGCTCATAAATATATTTATTCATCTATGTCTTTGTTTTATCCGATATAGGCTATACTATTCATGAAGAAATTGGTCAAATATTTACTGTGTTTTAGAAAGCTTAAAGACATTAGGCTACTGGACTACTGTTGTTTATATTCTACATTTACATCTACATACATACTTCACAATCCACCATACGGTGCGTGGCGGAGGGTACCTCATACCACAATTGCCGTCTTCTCTCCCTGTTCCACTCCCAAACAGAACGAGGGAAAAATGACTGCCTATATGCCTCTGTACGAGCTCTAATCTCTCTCTTATCTTATATTTGTGGTCTTTCCACGAAATGTAAGTTGGCGGCAGTAAAATTGTACTGCAGTCAGCCTCAAATTCTGGTTCTCTAAATTTCCTCAGTAGCGATTCCCGAAAAGAACGCCTCCTTTCCTCTAGAGACTCCCACCCTAGTTCCTGAAGCATTTCCGTAACACTCGAGTGATGATCAAACCTACCAGTAACAAATCTAGCAGCCCGCCTCTGAATTGCTTCTATGTCCTCCCTCAATCCGACCTGATAGGGATCCCAAACACTCGAGTAGTACTCAAGAACAGGTCGTATTAGTGTTTTATAAGCGGTCTCCTTTACAGATGAACCACATCTTCCCAAAATTCTACCAATGAAGCGAAGACGACTATCCGTCTTCCCCACAACTGTCATTACGTGCTTGTCCCACTTCATATCGCTCTGCAATGTTACGCTAAAATATTCAATCGAAGTGACTGTGTCAAGCGCTACACTGCTAATGGAGTATTCAAACATTACAGGATTCTTTTTTGCTATTCATCTGCATTAATTTACATTTATGTATATTTAGAGTTAGCTGCCATTCTTTACACCAATCACAAATCCTGTCAAAGTCATCTTGTATCCTGGTACAGTCACTCAACGACGACACCTTCCCGTACACCACAGCATCATCAGCAAACAGCCGCACATTGCTATCCACCAAGTCAATATTCATTTGATATATGTTTATTTGATTTGTTTATGTATTTAATAATGTGTGTTAGAGCGTTGTGATGGTCCAGACGCAGAAATATTTAATTTCTAGTTATTTGAATGTAAATCCAGTACTTTGTATGTGTTTCAATATGTTTGTGAGTGTGCGTTGGCTTGGAGGCATGGCAGGAGCGCTCTAGCCAATCATAGCGCTCGTTACTACGGTAGGCGACTGCCGAAGTCAATGGAGAGGCTGTGTGGAAGTGGGGGAGGAGCATCGGGTGGCACAGGACAGGGGGGAGCGTTGGACGGGAAGGCGCGACGGGTGGTCGCAGGAAATACTTGGAGAGTGTTGGCCAGTTTGCTCATGGTTGCAGGAGATAGAAACATTTGTTAGTGCCTACTTGTGCAGTTGTGAGATATCTGTGGCTTCTGCAGTGAAGACATAGTATGCCTTTGGAAGTGAATGTGTCGCGAGCTATGTTGTCGTTCATAACTAATTACATATAGTAGGAATCTATCGTTTCCCTGTTATTCAACTTATATTTTATTTAATTGCTGTACCATCGACACCAATAAGTGTTTTGCAATAATAAACAGCATTCTTAAAGGTACTTCTGATATCGTACTCATCATTTAAAGTCGTTAAAAATAGTAATTGCAGAATTTATTTAATTGCAGTCTTTCATTCATAAATTTCTATGTTACATTCAAAATTAGCAACTGTCGACTGATAGGAACCTCCGAACATTCGTCATGTGTATATTCATAGCCCCTAGACAACGAAACCAGCCAAAAAGTTTAATATTTCAACTCTGAGTCTGAGGGTACGTAGTTGAGAGCCACCATTAATTTTTTTTAAAGCCCGCGTACTTTTTATGGGTTCAGTAATGTGAATAATATGAATGTACACATCTTAAAAATTAAAACAGTCAAGCTCTGTAGCTAATCTTAAATGGGAATTATATACATTTTCTTATTAAGAGTGTCATCCTTTAGATTCAATAGCCTAATTCCTTTCATCACTGCTGTTTTCATCAACTGCCGTACCTAATGTGACGAATTAGCATTGCTATTATTGAACAGCTGTTTAATCAAATGAGGAATGACATTATTTGCTGGAGAAATTTTGTTGACTTTGATCCTAGTTGAGGTTCTGAGGAACTTCTTCCTCAACTTGAGAAGATTGAAACAAGTCCTGGCTGTCCCGCAAGGCACTTTGTTGCACAAGGTTTGGTACGCAGGACATCGGCAACTGAGAGGCATGACAATTAATTTAGAGAGATCCGCTTCAGTTGTTATGGCATTTATTTTAAACACGACCAGTTTCGAAATTTTAAAATCCCATCTTGAGCTGTACTAAACTGTAACATACTAAACAGAGGAAGGAAGAAATGTAATGAAAGCTATGTGAAAAACCAAAGGAGCAGACTGGTGAAACCAGCAGACTTACTTATAGTATTTGGTAATACATAACACGCGGTCGGGCCAGTCAGTTGACGAGTTCCAATCATTGCTTGTTGGCGGAACTTGAAAAAGAAAAACGCAGGAGCTCAATAATGAAATTGACCAAAAAATGTATCTTTCGGGCCGAAGACGAGAGCAAGCACAGTACTCAGACTATCCGCCGCAGGACAGCCGCACGGTAGGGACTAAGGCTGCTGATAAAATATCGATATATCGATATCTTTTCTAAACAGTAACAATATATGTCCTAGATATTTTTCTCGCGATTTATCGATACGCCGGTTGCAAACGGGAATATCGAGTATCGATATTTTTAATCATATTATATACTTTTTCAATTTTCGGACAATATTTGAAGCAGTTCTTTTGAAATTGTAGTAGGAAATTATTTTACGTTCACTGTGTGAAGGACCCTCACTACTTTTTGGGCTTTGTTCTAGTCCTATCTTTCTCAATCGAAGATCTAAAGTCCGAAAATGAGTCTGCGATCGTATCATGGCTTTTTATTTTTACAGGTCCGTCCTTATCATACAAAGTTCTAATCTTTCTCTTTGACTGTGTGAAGCACGTATATGTGGGACAAAAGAACATCGTGGTTGGTGGCGGTGTCAATGGAATAACAAGATTTCCGATGAGAAGAAACAACACACCAGCTGCGTTAAAATTTTTTTTAACACAACTAGTGTGCTGTTTCTTCACATTGACATTCTTCAAAAACAGTAGCCGTAAAATGATGAACGAAAATCTAAATACAAGACTATGGCGCATTGAGACGTGTGAGGGAGAAATGCTGACGTAATCGGCGCTTGGCGTTACCATCAGAAAGTGAAACGTTTAGCTTCGCCATGCAGTTTTAACACTATAACTGCTAGATCGCTGGCGTTTGCAGAAATGAAAAACACGGGGAAGTCGACATGAAGTGTTTCTGACAACTCCGAACACAGATCCATTGGACACTTTTTACTGTGCCTGTTACATGCAGCTACCATTGTTATGAAAGCGGTTATCGCCAAGCTTGAACGTGCATCGTTTTCCTTTCAATTCTTGCTCTAAGGGTGATAGGCAAGCTGCTAGCTTGTTGATTCACAGACTACCTGATAATAAATCAGTACTTCAATTTAAAGCTCTAAAACCGGCAGTATATTTACAATGTGCAGCTGATATTTTTATAAGCAGGTACGTCGATACTTTTTTCAGCCGATGTATCGGCAGGTAGACACTTTTTATATATCACGAGCCGATAAAGGTATATTTTTAAATATCGATATACCACATTCCCCCTATTTTTAAAAATATCAACAGTCCTAGTAGAGCGCAAGCCACTACTATATGGAGGGCCACAGCAGAGGTCTGGAAGCACGGTGCGGCGTAGACATTTGGCAACCTTTCCACTGTGACGATCATAAAACTTTACGGGGGAAAGTGAAAAGCTGTGACGTCCTTTCACGAAGTAAATGATATGTCGACGGCACAAAACAGAGAGAGTAACATTAAGAAATTATTCTTATATTCACTGTGTTCTGGCAGATATACTGACATTGGAAACAACAGTTCAGACACCGAAAAAAATATTAGTACAACTGAAGAAGATCTCATTAAAGTAATTATTGTCCCTCTCAGTTGCCGATGTCCTATGTATCAACTCTTGTAGCCCCGAAAG